>NW_026057580.1:42776429-42977936 GCF_023721935.1 Panthera uncia | reverse complement strand
TTTCTTTCTTTCTTTCTTTCTTTCTTTCTTTCTTTCTTTCTTTCTTTCTTTCTGTCTTTCTTATTATTAACTCATATTCCTGGCTTTCTATTTCTAATTTATGTTGATACTTCTTTGTGTGTACTTTTTAATTATTTACTTCTTTTGTGCTCTGGAATTATATTTCTTTCTGACTGTGGACATATATCTCTGGTGTGTTTTCATTATCTGTTGAGGTACTATTTTTTATATTTAAATCTCTTTTCCTCCACGATATCTTTGTATAGAATTTATTTTTTTCCAGCTATTTATGTCTTAAAAGACCTTGGTTTTTCTGTACCTTTAAGAACAGTTTTCTATGTAAGGGGTACCATGTGCCTGTGGAGCTTTTCCAGATTTATAGCTGGGTCTCCCAGCTTCACTGTGAGTCTGAAGTCTTTAAGTAAGACTAGAGTTATCTGTAATACAAGCATACATGGAATGGCTATAATAATCTATCATTAGAGTAAGCATATAAATTATTGTTTCCTAATGTCAAAATACAAGTAACTGGAGAATTAGAAATGGTTTGTATAGGCTATATACCCAATATTTTATGATATTTGCATAAAGATTAAGCAAGAGAATATCTTAAACCAATCCTTTCTTTTAGAAATAACTAGAAAAATTGCTCAGAAATTTATGCATTACAGAAAGCAACTTTCAAAGATGCGAAATGAAATCTAACCTCTAGTGCTTGTGTGTGTGTGTGTGTGCGCGCGTGCATGCACGCGCACCTAACACTAAATAGGTGTTAGTCTATTTATCTACTACACATATGGGTTAATAACATCCTGGAGCTTTCATATAATTTTGGATTATGTCAATGATTTTCCCTTTCTTGCAGGAAGAATTTATCAGGGACGCAGGGTGAAAAGTTTGAGGAAGAAATGAAAAAAGGTAAACATTTAAAAAATTTCAATGAAATGAAGAATGAAAAAGAACTACCACATCAACATTTTTTATTACTTTGAGTAATTTGTATGCTGTTGAAGTGTTATTTTGAATGCACTTCATTTGGGTTAATAATAACAGCATTTCTGCAATTCACATTTTGTGAGTAATTGCATGTGCTTCCACTTTAGCTATTTCTTTACAAATGTGCAATAGTCATTATAGGAAATAAAAAGAAAACTGCCATTAAAGTAAAAAAAAATTCTCTTAAGTATTTAGTTCATTAATATTAAAACAAATATATTTCTCTTTGATTGAGAAAGTGGGGAAAATGTTTATTAACCTCATTTTCTCTATATCACCTTGATAATGTCAAGAGACTATGGCACTAAACTGAGGACGCTTTTGATGAGCAAGGTTAGGAGGCCTATAAATTCTGTTTCTCAGAAGTATTCCTTAGAGGAATCTTCTGGAACATTTGGTCTTGTTTGAATGAATTTTGAGCTTTCTTCCAAGTCTCTAGTCACTAATAAGCTATCGATACCTTCCAACAATGAGTTTCAAGTGTCACTTGACATGAGTAGCAATGATTTCAATATCAATAATAACTAAAAACAAATATTTTTTCTTAATTTTTGCAGAAAGATAATCTTTACAGGACAACTCAACATTACTACATTACATTCTACACTATCTGCTTTTTTCCTTTAAATGAAAAATATACTTTTATTAATAGTTATCTTCTGACAATGAGAACATACTCATTGTAATCAATTTGTGTGCATGTGTGTGAGCACTTAAGATATCCTGAATAGGAATGAGAAAAAAAAATGAATAGAAAGGAGGCTTAAGTATTGTCTTAGAAATGTAACTTTTTGAAACTCTCATGATTCTGGTGCTGACAAGTGAATTTAAATATGAACATTCCTTTTCAGTGTGGTTACCTCCTAAGTCTAGAACAATAATACAATGAGATCCACACTAATTAAAAGCTCTCTTCCCAAAGGAACAATATGTCATGCCAAGCAAATATTAAAAGATCCTTTCTGGTTTATTCTAATCCAATTATATGCTAAATTTTAAAGATTTGTTTTCTTTAGCAGTGCTTCTAAATAACTAGCAATTTTCATCACATTCTTCTGCTGACTTGCTTTATACTCATTTTAAGAAATAAGAGTTGTGATGTCTACTTTAGAAAACTATTGTTTGAAGTTTAAGTCTTCCCATAAAGAATTACATAGGAGATACAAAAACAGTCATTATAGTAGAATCTTTATATTAAGTAATTACTAACACTTTATTCAGTAAGAGGAACTGAACAGGAAGTTGTTTGTTCCAGTTGTCTATCACTGCATAATGAACCACCACACAATTTAAATAAATAGCTTAAAACAACAATGTGTTTTCTAGGATATGGTTATATGGGTTGATGGCCCAGATGAGTAGTGCTTGTTTCAAGTTTATCATGCAGTTGCAGTCAGATGTCACCTAGGGCTGCAATCACCTGAAATCTTGACTGGGCTGGCATACGTGACGGCTCTCTTAAGAGAGAGGCTCTCTTAATTTCATCTCATATCTGGGTGTTTATTGGACATTTATGTGTTGATCCCATTGTCACCTCAAACCCAAAATATCCTGAGCTACCAACATAACTACCTACATAACTTCCAACTTCTTTCCAAATCCATTCATTATTTGTATTTCCCCTTCTCAGTGATTAACATCATCCTTTAACATGTGGCCTAAATCAGAAAACTTGAAGTCATTCTAGATTCCTTAATCTTGCCCTCCCCACCCCAGTCTGATCAGTAACAAAGTCCAAATATTTCTGCCCCCCCTTAATATATCTTATATTTGTTCTTTACTTTCCAAACACACTGTCACTGCCTTCTTTTAGGTCACCATCTTTAGTTACCTTCTGAAATTTCCTGTTTTTTTTCTCTTCCATCCTTGTTTACTTTTTTTCTATCTTCTACCTGGTTGCTAAAAGATCTTAAAGGCCCATCTAAAGGCACCTTCTTTGCCACAGTTGGAGTCTAAACTCCTTGACATCTCATAGAAGGCCTTTCTTGTTGGATCCTTACCTTGCATTTCAGGGATCATTTCCACAGTACCCGTTTAATAGCTTGTGCTGTAGTCCGATGAAATTGCTACATTTCTGAAAACCTTTCCTAAAATATTTTTTATGATCTTTCTCTCTGATGTGAAAGTTTTTCTTTCTTCTCTCATTCCTGAATGAATGTCTACCATTTAAGATTCAGTTCAAAAGCTATCTCCTTCCTGTGGGAGATAGGGTTTCCTATTATTTTCTTTGCTTGTTCCTTTCCTTGGTTAGTACTTACCTCACTGTTATACCAATAAATTTGCTCATGTTCCACCAAAACATTTCCTTGAGTACAAAATTTTATTTATCTAGTACTGCGTGGTGCAACATGTAATTATTGATTAGATGATCTTCAGGTGGGCTGGAGGGCAGTAAGCTTCAAATTTTCATTTGAATAAAATAAGAGAAAAAGAGATATTTCATATCAATATCCTTTACCTAACCCTTTTCTTCTTGAGATTTCCTGCATCTTGGCTTGTTAGATAAACATTATGCAGTTTGATGAATGAGTGGCAAATATCAGTAAGATTTTTGTCAGAGTTGATTAGGATGGTTTAAATGGAAAGGCATTTTGAAAATAAATTTCAAATTCACTTCTAATCATGAAATAGTAGACATTGATTCCTCTCTTATTCCTTAAACTGTTATCAGTACAAAGTCAGTAACTCAGTAACTTGGGAATCAAATGCCTGAATGTGGACAATAAATACCTTGGAGATATTGCAGGTTCCAGACCACCACAATTAAGCAAATACTGCTATAAAGTGAGTCGATGAATTTTTTGGTTTCCCAGTGCATATAGAAGTTATGATTACATTATATGGTCATCTATTAAGTGTAAAATAGCATTATGTAAAAAAATATACATATTTTAATTAAAATACTTTATTAGTAAAAAAAAAATGCTAATCATCTGAGCCCTCTACATAATCTTTTTGCTGGTGTAGGGTCTTGCCTCAATGTAGATGGCTGCTTACTTATCAGGGTGGTGGTTGCTGAAGGTGGGGGCGGCTGAGGCAATTTCTTAAAACAAGACAACAGTGAAGTTTGCTGTTTCAATTGATTCTTCCTTTCACAAAAGATTTCTCTATAACACATGATGCTGATTAACAGCATTTTATCCACATAGAACTTTCAGAATTGGAGTCAATCCTCTCAAACCCTACTTCTGCTTTATCAACTATATTTATGTAATATTCTAAATACTTCATTGTCATTTCAACAGCTTTCATGGCATCTTCATCAGGAGTAGATTCCATCTCAAGAAACTACTTTCTTTGTTCATCATGAGAAGAGATTTCTCATCTGTTAAAGGTGTACTATGAAAGTGTAGCAGTTTAGTCTCATCTTTAGTCTCCAATTGTAACATAATGATCACCGATCACAGATCACCATAGCAAATATAATGAAAAAGTTTGAAATATTTTGAGAATATCAAAATCTGACACAGAGACATGAAGTGAGATAATACTGTTGGAAAAATGGTGCTGATAGACTTGTGCAACAGAGGCTACCACAAACCTTCTGCCAAAAAACTTAGTATCCGTGAAGCACAATAAACTGAAACACAGTAAAACAAGGAATACCTGTATTGATTGTATTGATTTATCCTTTATAGAGAAGTTTCCATAAGGAAATGATGAGAGCAGATTTCTACAGTGAGGTAGGAATAGTTTTGTTATGGAGACATCTTTATGGAACTAGAAATAAACTTCACTGATCCAGATTTTAGCATCAGTCTATAAAAGAAAACATAATTGGCTTTAACAAAAAACCCCGCCTGTTTGTATTATCAAAACCACCCGAGAGCCTCCATGCCAGAGATAGGCTACATGTGCTTATATGAACACTGAGAAAGTACTTTAAATTATGGAGATGACCCCAATTTTTGGCTAACAGATAATACATTATAGTGATTTCATTTAACTTTTTTTTTCCAACCATGTCTAAGTCAGACTGCCTTTTCCTTCGTTTGGGAACCATGACTGACTGACTGACTGACTGACTACTGACAAAAATAGAAATCATTTAGTGCTGTTTTTGTTTGTTTTTTTTTCCCTTCCCTTCTCTCTTAATCTCTTCCTCCTCATTTCCTCCTCCTCCCCTACATCCTTCTCATTCTTCTTCTCACTATTTCGCTCTTTCTTCTTCTCCTTCTCCTTTTTAATCAACTACTAATAGATAAGGCCTTAGAACACGACTGCCAACAACCTTATTTAAATCAAGACTACAATCTTACCCCCAAATTATGTAGATGTAATCCAGGAATTGGCATGATACTAGATTTTTAACATGATGAATTTTTGTCTTCATTATTTGTCAAGTTCTTAACCTTCTCATTTTCTCATTTGCCATAATTTCTGTTTCTCATTGGGGGTACTAAACCCAAGAAATGAATTATTTATTCATAATATTTTCTTTAAATGTTCTATTACTACTTTCCAAAGCTCAACAACAATTTTTTTTTGAGGCAACATACTAATATTGGGATTTTCTTAGATCATATTGGTTCTTTACATTCAATTAATAAAAATCAGGCTTTATTTTAATGCCTGATTAAATTATGTCAGTGACTTTGATGGAATAGCATATGTCAAAAGTGTTCCAGGTCTAAGGAATGATACACAGAATTACAGTAATCTGCCTAGACCTATTGGTTTAGTGAAGCCAGAAATGTTCCCCTAAGAGGAGGGAATAGGGTGACAGAACCACCTACAGGGAAGGAAGAAAACAAATCAGGAATAAAGCCAAAGTATTTGGCAGAAGGAGTAACATGTTGCTCACTCAGGAAGCTCTCTTGATTTTCCTTCTATCTCCTTTCCTGGTTTATATTTCATACTCTTTACTTTTCCAGAGACCTATACTTCTATATTTATTTTTCTCTGTTCATTTACTTCTGTGTTTCTCTGTTTGCTCAGTAAAAAGACAATGGAAGTGTCCTGAGACAGAGGGGAGTGGGCAAGCTTATGTCAGATGCTTTCAGAATGAAAACAATCTTCAAGAATCTTAAATTGTCATCTCTACACAGAAAGAGAGTGAAAAGTAGCCAAATCTCCAATGAGAGAGATGTTGGACTATTTTCCAGTGTCAAACCCATCTGATTTATATGAAGTAAGCAAATTTTCTCAAAACCTCAGAAAAATTGATTCCAATCCTGAATATGTTTTCCTGATAGTCTCAAATTGAACTAATAAAAAAGTATTGAGATTCACTCCACCTTTTCACTGTATCAAGCTCATTTATGAGTATAAAATTGCTAATAACATGTCTGTAATAATTTTGAGTTTCTCAAGGGCTTTAACAAGCATAAATGAAAAGGTATAATCCACTGGTAAGTAAGCTGTGTAAATTCTTTAGCTTTTTGGAACTCATAAAATCAAAATGATAAAAAAAAAACCCTACTTTATACATTTGTTTTGATTATTGAGATAAAATTTATGAAAGTTCCATGGATCCTCTAAGGTTTTACACAGCAGCGAAATATGATTGCTTAAAAATGTAGTAGTCTCTCCTTATCCACAGTGATACATTCTAAGGCCCCCCAGTGGATGTCTAAAACTGCCAACTGTACTGAACCCTATATTTACTATGTTTTTTCCTATACGTACATATCTTTGATAAAGTTTAATTGATAAATTAGACACAGTAAGAGATTAACAACAATAACTAATAGTAAAATGGAACAATTATAACAATATACTGTAATAAAAGTTATGTGAATGTGGTCTTTCTCTCAAAATATCTTATTGCACTGTGCTCACCCTTCTTATGATGATATGAGGTGACAGAATGCCTGCCTGATGAGTTGAAGTGAGGTGAATGCTGCTGTGATGTAGTGGAAGGCTAATATTGATCTTCTGACATTAAGTCAGAAGGAAGATTATCTGCTTCCAGACCGCAGTTGACCACAGGTGACTGAAACCATAAAAAGTGAAACTGCAGATAAGGGAGAGCTACTGTATCCCATCTGGAATTAATAATGTCCTCAATCCTGACCTACACATTTTATCATTCTGATTCCTATTTTTGTACATTCTCTTGTTTGTACATTTTCTAAAGACAGAATTTTATAAGGAAAGAATTCTCCACTCACTACTTTTCAGTGTGGCATATGTTTAATACCCGGGCCTTGGGGTCTGCTAGACCTTTGTTTTTATTTTTGTTGAGTCCTAGTTCTACTAGGTCCTAGGTGTATGGCCATGGATGTGTACTCCTCCACTTTGAGATTTTCAACTTTTTTACTTTGTAAAATAGAGGTCATATTTGGGTCCACCACATAAGTTTGTTGTAACTCACGAGTGGAATAAAGTATGTTGAAGACCAGTATCTAAGCTCCCAAGGCCCCCCTTGCACCATTTCTCCTTTGTCCCTCTAAATGAATGAATGAATGAATGAATGAATGAATGAATAGATAGATAAACAAACAAACAAACAAACAAACAAACTAAATAAATAAATATCCTGGTACCTTGTTTGGAGGCTGAAGCTCTATCCCTATTATTATCTTCAGCCTTCTTGCCCTCCTTCCCTTCTGTCACACCTAACTGGAAAAATCAAAACCTTAGATAAACCTAGCTGTGTATCTTCCCTTTGTCCACATCCAGGCTGCTAAGTACTACTGGAATAAAAATTACACAGTACCTTGAATTTGCCCCATAAGATGCATGGTCTCAACCTCAATGGGGTTTCAGTACCAAAAGGTACTTTAATAATCCTTCTCACCTTCTTCTCCCATCCCCACAAGAGCAATTTCAAACTCTTCTCACTTTCTTCAAATTTTCTCCTCCCTTATCTCAAACTCCAACTTGAATATGACTTTACAGGGAATAGAGAAGCCATCTCCTATCTGTCCTGCATTCACTCTCTGCTTTTCTTCTTTCTCTCCTATTATTACAAAGAGATACCCCACTTTCTGTCCACAGCTAAGCTTTCTCCTGGGGTTTGAATCTTGACCCATCTTGGCTAATCAGAGGTTTTTATCCATTTCCTCTTTTTGCTCTTAAATCTGTAACCACTGACTATCTACTAGTTCCTTGTCACCATTATTTAAACATATATAAGTCTTTATTATCTTTGAGACAAAATCTAAAGAAAGCCTTTCCTGAATCTCACACTCTTCTAGCTCTACCTGCTCTCTCTCTCTCTTCCCTTTCATAGGCAAACTTTTTGAAAGAGTTGTTCACATCCATTTTCTCACTTTCTCACCTCCCACTAACTTTTCAGCTTACTGCTACCTGGCTTCACATAAAGAACTTTATTGAAACTACCTTCACCAAGATTATAGATGACCTACTTGTTGCAAAATCAGCAGATAGGCATTATTCTTTGTATCCTTTACTGACCCTGCTTCTTATTGTAATACTTTCCCTTATTACTTTATTAGCACACAGCTCTCCTTTTTTTCCCCTGTTCCTTCTTTTTTTTACTTTATGGATTCCTCTTCTTTATTCCATCTCTTTTATCCTGGTGTTCAAATCCAAGGTAGCATTTTACTCTCTTTTCACCCTCTCACTCGCTGTCTGGAATATCTGTGATTCTCTTGATCTCATCTTTAAGACTAACTCCTGAATCTATATTTATACCTGATGTTGCTTTCCTGCGTTTCACGCCCCTGTATCCATCTGCCCTCCAGACATGTCTTTTTAATGTAGCACATTTAACATTTCTCTAACACAGTAATGCACATCTTTGGGGAAAAGAAACAAATTTAAGAACAAACAAGACTTTCTTGTTCCATGTTCCATGTTCCCGTTAACCTTTCAGCTAGTTGCCAAAGACATCAATCATCATCCTTGCTTCCTCCCTCTCTTCAATCACCTGTCTTCTATTACTTCATTAATCTCTAAATCCAAGGGATCGATATCCTCTACATCCCGCAAATATCTACTTACAGGCATCCTTATTTTAGCTTCCTAGTTCAAGCCTCTAGCACCTCTCTCTTCCTTGGTCAGGTGAAGCTTCCTCTTAGTCTCCTTCCATACAATCTTGCTTCCTCCATCCATCTTTCCTCCACATAGTAGATAGAATGCTATTTCTAAACTTTAGATCTGATTATGTCACTCTGCAGCTTCAGAACTTTTAGTGGCTTTCCATTGTCCTTTGAAAAATATCCAACTATTAAGGAAGCCTGCAAGGCCATGTAGAGTCTTTTAGCTCTTGAGCTTCATTCATTTCTTCATTGATATCACAAATGGGTGTACTGAGTGCCTATGAAGGGTTGAGTACTATTCTGGACATTGGAGATTCAGTAGTGAAAAAATACTTCTGATCTTTTGGGACTTATGTACTTCTCAATTCATCCTCGATTTCCTTGCTTCATCTATGCAGAACTATTCTATTAGGTGTTCTTTAATGAAATGCGCGGCTTTTCCTAGCTTAGAGAGAACTTTGCAGGTGTTTTTTCAATGGGAGACTGTTTCCTCAACCTCCTTCCATTGAATGGCTGCTGGTCATTCTTGGGCTCTTCCTATTACAGTTTGCAAGCTACTGCAGTATTTCAGGCAAGGGAAACTGAGAGCTTTAACATAGGTTAGATTTGAGAGATACAGATCAAAATGGCTTTATTGGATACTGCAAAAAAAGTGGAAGGAGAGGTGTATAGGTTAACTCCAAGATTTCTGGTTTGGGCAGAAGGAGGTTACATTAAGAAAAGTAAGGATTTTGATGAATAGATGATGATTTTTAGATACAATAGGTCCTCTAATACGAGCTACCTGATAAGTGAGTCTTGAGTAAAATAGTTGGAATTAAATATAAGATGTTAACAGAAGTTATGAAATGGTTAAGTTACTAAGATAAAGTACATAAAATAAGAAGAGAATGTTTGCATTTTCTTAAGGAATCATGAATTTATACTCAAAGATCCATACTCTTTGCCTCTTAGTCATTTTAGAATATAGCAACTCAGCGGTTAAAATCAGCTTGTATTAATTTCTAAGACTTAATCTTAGCATTATCCCCACATATATTCTATTCTCTTTCTCAAAAAAGAAATAGATCTTTTACGTTCATCTGTGTTGTTTAATTTTTAACGTGATTTTTTTTAATCTGTTGAAAATTATGAAGGAAATGTCCCAGATTACAAATAAATAAGAGTTTTGCAATCCTTAAATCTGTTATATAATTGTAAGAACTCACCCATTTTATAAAGTTTAGCATAATCCTCAGATTTAAATGTATCTATTTCAATAAATAAATAAATAAATAAATAAATAAATAAATCTATTTCACTTAGAGGTGTAGACTAGATCTTGTGAGTCTAAACATGAAGGTGACTACTAACATTCATTATCTGTAAGCTTTCAGAGAAGCCATTCTATGTGGTTTGGCCCTATGGGGTGAAGAAGAGACAGAGTGGAGGGGTCAGTCATTTACTTGCTTTAAGCTTCAGATCATTTTTTCCACATATTCTTAGTGTTATGGCTCTATATTTCATTTAAAAATGTCTTCAACAAGTTCCTGTTCACCAGTTGAGTGGTTTCACTGAAAGCTCTCAGGAGTTGAAAATATAGTTCTATGAATTTTCACTAGTGATATTCTGGTGTCTAGAAGTGCTGAATTCTCTCTATAATTATTATATTACCTGTAATATGTATTATCATTAAATTTTAAAATACAAAGCCATTCATTTTTTAAATGGAACATAGCAATTGGCTAATTTAAATAGTCTTATCTATAGATTTCTTCCCTGTAACAATTTCCTTTTATTAACTTAAAAAGTTGTTTAAAATGACAATAAATAAGAAAGTATGGCGGTAATTCATTTAACGGCTGCCAAAATTGACACTGATTACTTAACACTGCTCTACTGTGTGGTTAAAACATTTTTTTAGATCTGCAAGTTTTTAAATTAAAGCAAAAATAGCTTGCTGCTTTCCTGAGTCTATGACTTTTCAAATAGCATTTTATGCCATTTTTTTTCAAAAACTCACAATTATGTGCTTTTCAAATGCTTTTTTCATTATGTAAATGCTTTTAAATCATGTGCTTACAGAGAAAAGTGAGAATTGAAAAACGAGATGTTTTAAAGATTGCATATTTCTTAGAATATCTCAGAATAGGCACTCAGATGTGTGTGGCATAGTGGTTTATGAATGGTTGGCAAAAGGTTACTATTTACTACACCAGTAGGAAGTGTAAAAGGAAAAGCACTTCTGCATTGTGTGGGTTTCTTGGAATAACAGCTACAAACTGTCCTTGTTTGGAATGAGCCAATCAGAGGCTACATTTGGCATGGAGCTGAGGAGGCTCTCCCCCATTGTGACCCTGCCTGTGTGTTACAGAGAGCTGGCTGGTTTATGAACTCAGCAATGGCAATTAAATGCTCACTCACTAAATAATCCAGTGGAGGTCTATGTTAATGGTTTAAAAACACTGTTTAAACAATGGAAACATGGTTTCTGTAGGTAGTGTTTTCTAATTATACTATGAAACCAGTATGACTACATGCATTTGACTAGCCTCTTTAATGTTTCAAAAGCTTTTCATACCTATTAACTTGTTTTATCTCCACGGCAACCTAAGGAGGTAGGCGAGGAGGGAGGCTGTGATATGACTGTGTTAATGCATGGGAGAGTGGTTTGTTAATGGTAAAACCACACAAATGATACCATTAAGATGCTTGTTTTATGGAAAAGAAAACAGAGGGCAGAGACACTAAACGATCTGCTTCACATAACACTCGGTCACATAACATTGGCATGACCGCAGTGCTGGTCAACTGACTTGGACATAAAATTGTCAGTTTCTTGTACTCACCACTCACTGGTGAAGCTATTGACAGTCAATATAAGAAAGGGACTAGTTCTACAGAGCAAATATAGGGCCAGAGCATTTCAAGAGGCTTATTCAGAGTTACTCATTTAGCCATTAAGAGAATATGCACTCAATTTTTTTAAAGTATTTTTGGACTAGTGTCTGCTTGAAAGCCATGCACTGCAAAGTACCCCCAACACTGTGGTTAAGCTATTATGGTATGAAATATCTTGACAACCTGGCCAGGGGATCAATGATCTAAAGGGAAAGGTCTTGCATTTCATTAGCAAATCTTGGCTCACCTTTCATTCATTAATCTGGTTCCATACAACCACTGTATCAAAACTCCACTAACTCTTTTCCTGGTTTCAAAGGCAGTACTTACTATAACAGATCAATTGAATTCTCAGAAAAGAACTGGAGTGTGACCATCTTTTCCTCCCTTTTAAGAGCTTTAAACCTTCCATTCCTGTATGTTTTCCTTTCTGGCCAGGCAGTTGAGAACAAGGTTTTGAAGAAAAGAGAGAACTATTGTTCCAAGTCTTGGGTTTTTTTATGCCACTTACTTAACATTTACTTGCCCTATACTTTGCTTGACCTCTCAGTTCAGAACACAGGATTGAGAGAGTGAATTGGAAGAACATAATAACAGTGGATAATTATGAAATAGTAGCACAAGTGTACTTAGTGTTTACTGAAACTTTACTCTTCATCACTTCTCAGGTCCTGTTAAAAGCTTGACGCGCACAGTCTCACATAGAGATACTAAGTAATTAGACCCAAGTTACACACTAGTTAGTGCTGATGTCAGGACTTGACTCCATATTTGTCTAGCCCCAAAGTTTTGTGTATTAGCCATTATGCTGTTTCACCTTCTGATTCAACTGAAAGTCAAGAAGTTGAGGAAGAATCTGTATAATATGAGTCCCAAAGAGTGGTTGGTTGTAAGAAACTCTGAATAATTTTAATAGCCAAGATTTTTAGAAAAAAAATAAATAAGTAATCACATGAGCAGCTCTCTCCACAAAGAAGTGAAGGAAAGCCAGCCAAGGATGAAGGCAAACATCCAGTTACTAATGGTGCATTATGCTCAGTGGTGATGAGGAGCCAAAAATTCCACTGTTCACTGATTGTATGATTTTTCTGGCAAGTTATATATGATTTCTGAGCCTCAGTTTTTTCATTTGTATAATGGGATTTGTAAGCTTTATTTTATAGTTTTTCATAGGGACTGAACACACACACATTCATACACACACCTTTTTAGTGTCTAGTGTAGCTCCCAAACTTAGTAGTCACTCGTAAACATTAGTTCTAGCTCCTGTCCTGACACCCATCTAGTCTGCTGTTCCTGAAGAAGCAAGTGTCAGGTATGGTAATACCAGGACTGTGGGTAGCAGGAATCATAGAGCCCAGGAGCAAGTAAACCCAACCAAAAGGTTACGCAAAGAAACACAGCTGACAAGGGAATAGAAATCCAGACAGTAAACTCCAGATGTTTGAAGCCAGTCTTACTTGGTACACCAAGTACCTCCCTTGGGCCATGATAGTACTGGGATTGAACCTAGGCAGCCAAGAAATAACCAAAAGCCTTATGTTTACCAATCAAGGTGGTAAGGTCCCAGCCAAAGATTTAGAGTCCAGATCTCTAAATGCGGACAAGGTTTGCAAGCCAACATTAAGAATCTGTGCAATTCTAGATTATAGATTTGTAGCACCTACCAAAAGGAGACCTTGGAACAAAAGTAAAAATTATACCTGTAATGAATCATTGCACACACTTTTTGCCCAGGTACTATTCAATCCAAGAGCATATTGGACTCTTAAGTGGATATCCCTCAGGGGAAAGGGAGTAAAAGATTTGAGATTATAAGATTTTCTGATGGAAGAAATAATTAAGGAAGAACCTGTGTTACGGTCTAGGCCTATTGCAGTTCCCCAAACTGGGCTGTAGAGACAGGGTCTATACTGTCTTGGACCACTGAGAAAAAAGTTTCAGTCTTATTATATTCAGACTCCCTAGCCAATTCACAGAGTCATCTAGGGTTATTTGTCATATCTTTGTCCAATCAGAAGGATATAATAAATGCCCACTGGAGTTATATATCTGTTAAGTTACTATGAATACATAGGCTTTAGTCTATTCTTATAGTACCTAAATAAGTCATTAAAAACTGAAAGTTATTCCACCAAATTTAACGGTGAGAGACTGAGATACAGGGAGACTGGTTTCACAGGCCGTCCACTAACTTTAGCAAAGCTAAATTCGAACCTAAGCCGTCTAGCTTTGGGGATATCCACTTAACTGCCATATCGTATTTCAATTTACAGCAACTTACCCATCTAACACCTAAATCTTTGGGAAAGCAAAGCAAAGCAAAGGGAAAAACAGTTATCCTTCCTTCTCTCCCTCACTTTTTTCTACTTCCTAATTCTCATAAGTGCCCTCATTTATTCATTTCTTATATATTGGAGACACTGCCTATTTTCATGAAATTGGAGTATATTTTATTTTCATTTTAAAAGGAAATTTTTTCAAAGATAGAATAATGTATATTAGTTACCCTATATATTTTAAGACATGAAAAGTGGAAGTGATACATTTGACAAGGCTGTTAGAAAACTGTTCTGGAATAGGCTCTTTGTTTCTAAGGAACAGAAACCTACTCAAACTAGCTCAAGTAAAATTTGAGCTTTATTGTAAGTTTCAATAAAACTTTTGAAATCTCAAAAAAAAAAATCTAGAAATAAGCAGGCAGAGACCTTAAGATAGCTGGACCCAGGGCTGTTGTGGTGACCAATAAGAGCAGTTCAAGAGCCTCTACTCTTCTGTCAGTAATCCTGCTTGTCACATGCTGTAATATCAGCACAAATCACATTTGTCATAGGAGACCTATGGCCTGGCATCAAAAGGTGAGCTTGATCAATCAGACCCAAATCTTAAAAATTTAAACTAAGACATTGATGTACAGAAGAAACCTTGCTAACCAGTAGCTGGATAAAAATTTGCAGACGCAGAGCCAGTAATGAAAATGGCAACTGAAGTAACAATGAGGCTAATGGATTGTGATGGCACACTGAAGTATAATCTCACGTTCTTTGTAACCTGATCTCTGTTCTGTGTTGACCTTAAGCAAATTTGTTTAAGGCTGTAGGGTTTATTTTCCAAACTGATAAACAAAGAAACCTATTTGTCATCTCGCAAAAATTTTGTCAGTGAGATACATTTGAGGAGGAGTTCAAATTCTTTGCCAATCATATAAAAATGTAAGATCATTGGAATACCTCATAGTTTCATGTCCCAGTGTTGGAAAATATAAAATGTGAAGCTGAATTCTAGATCATTTTCATTTTCCATAAGTGTTAGCAACAACCTTGTCAACATCTCTCACTCTACCCTACCTTTTTAGATCATAAATATTATCAAAACACAGTTATTGGGCCCCAATAAATCCTCATCATTTAATGATTTTTTTTCAAAATCACCTGTAGAATTGATATAACACATATGCTAATAAAGATTTATTGGGTTATCTTTATATTAATTCAAGAGCGTAGTTATTGTAATTTTTAACATTTAACACCCAAGAACTGAAGATCTATCCATGAGCAGAATCAGAAAGTCAAAGGATGTGGTTTCTGAAAGGGGACAATGTAGCAAACTTGTCCCCAATTTTTCTGAAGTTTTGTCCCTAATTTTTCAGAAATTTAAAGTTCTAGGTTCATATTTTACAAATATATAAGTGTGTGCGTGCTTTTGGCAAGATAAAGCCTTACCTTCAAGAGACTTGTGATTTTATAAATCAAACCATTATGATTTTGTACTTTCATTTCAATGCACACATGAATTACTGAATGTTAAAGGGTCTGAGACAACTTAGTGTTTGTATTTGTAGTAGAATGCCTTCAGGTTGTTGGATCTTGAGAAATTTGGCTATGAGTATAAAGTATATTTTACTATATGTCTAGTAAAATTTTTATAATTTGAAATATGACTTGGAGTGCTTGGAGAGGCCACAGAAATTAAGGTTCAATCAAAGGCACAATTGTGGAATTTCTTTCTGTACCATGGGAGGCAAAAAAGGTGCTGTATGAAAACTTGAATTCCAGAAAGAGATGAACCATGATTGAAAGTCTTTTTGACACTAAACCTCTGTAAGACTCTGTTTCTGCATCTGTGAAATGGACATAGTAACAGTCCCTAATCCACCTAAATATTTGTTACTATGAGGACTAAATGGGCTAATTCAGATACATTTTTTTTTAATGTTTATTTATTTGAGAGAGAGAGAGAGAGAGAGAGAGAGAGAGAGAGAGTGGGGGGGGGGGGGAGGGACAGAGAGAGAAGGAGACACAGAATCTGAAGCAGGCTCCAGGTTCCAAGTTGTCAGCACAGAAACGATGCAGGGCTTGAACCCATGAACTGCGAGATAATGACCTGAGCCAAAGTTGGACAGTTAACTAACTGAGACACCCAGGCGCCCCTGCAGATACACATGTAAGTACATAGAAGGTACTACTGTAAGTGGTAGGTATAGATCATAGGATATGAAATATTAAATAAGAAGATAAAGAGTTAATAATAGAAAAAAGTAGAAAAACTGGAAATAATTAAGGTTATTTTTAGAGTGCATAACTTGTTGGTAGTCCTTAAAGTTCAAAGTTCAATTAAAGTATCATTATTCCCTTTTTGATGTTTAAAATTGTACTCTCTTGAAACTGCTTTAGGGCAAAAAAGTACATGAGCTAAAAACAATTGCCAAAATATGTAAAATCTGAAACAGAAATGTATCTTCAGCTCTGATAATGTCCAAGGACTGAATAACCAAGATAATGTTCCTCAAATCCAAACTGAATCAGTAAATTATGATTTGGTAAATTATACACTAACCACTATTGGGAAAACATTATCGTTCAAATATTTAGAAGAGATAAGGGAAAATGTGAATCCCAGTGTATAACTGATAGAAAACTAAGGCAGTTTATTTAATCTCTGATCTTTCATTTAAAATAATGCATTTACAGAAATCCACATCATGAGGTTGCTTTAATTTGAGAGCCACAGAATGTGAAGTAAAGGCCAGCTGGACGAGGTGACGTGGTAAAGGTCTTACTGAAAGATTCACACTTGAATCCTGAAGGGCAGTAACTGGAGAAAGTTTAAGTAGAAAGTTTTGACACTTTTCATGCTTGAATCACCTTGTACTGTTTTCTGCCTGGGTAATCAGAAAAAGAAAACATTTGAAGCAGTGGAGTGGAGGTGATCGATCACCTACCTCGATGGCACCAACTCAAAGTGCTGGTCTCGGCTGCTAGAGGCCACCAGCTTTCCGAGTTTCAGTTTCCTCCTCATCTAAAACACTGGAAGGTTAGGCAAGAAGTAGTAGTTTTCAAAGTGGCTTTACTTGACCTTTCACCTAAAAGAAAATCTTAAGGAGATGCCAAATAAATAAAACAAAAATAAATGTAGACACTTTTTGAAACAAAGTGGGCGTGTATGTGGAGGAGTGGGGTTGCCTGAGTGTTCTCTGCCTCCCTTCCCTTCCTCCACAGCATGGCTTCTCTTTCCCAAGATGGCTCCCTCCCTTCGATGGCTTGAGTTTCTCGGTATCAGAGAACACAAATATTCAGAGAACAGTTTGTAAACACTGCACCAGTTGACCTTCATTGTTTTGAACATCATCGTTGACCTTTCTGAATAATTCAGGTACCCAACTAACAAAAGAAAAGCATACCTAGGCAATAACATTTCAAATTCAAAATATTTAAAATAAAAAAGGAGATGCCTTTTTATCTTGGCATATTAACAAAAATCACCACAAATGATATTACAAAAGTTGGGCGATACAGGGTTGTCATTCACTGCTAGTGGAAGTGTAAACTAGTCTAACATTTCTGGAAAATATTTCACAATATATGCCAAAAGCTTTTAAGATAAATGTATCATTTTGACCACAAAAATTCCTCTTCTAGTAATTTAACTCAATGGAATTGATGAGAAAGAAGAAGGATGTAAAGTTTGCTTATCTGATTTATTTATGAGGAAATGTTGATATATCCTTAATTATAACATTATTACAGAACTTAAGTACCTATTTAAACAAATATTTATAGAGGTGTGTATATATAAATATTTTTACATAATTTTATATAATTTATATATAATTTATATATTTTTATATAATTTTATATAATAAGTATTTATAAATATTTTATAGATATAAATTGTATATATTTTTATATATTATATATAAAATATATATATAAAATATTTTTTTAATTAGAAAATTTGAAGAAGTTTGAAGAAAGTAATAAGTATAGGGACTTTGAAATCTCCTGGTTCTTGCTGGGTGATATTGGAAAAAGACAATGAAAGGCAGGAGGTAATTAATCAATAATTTAAGGTGATATGTGAAAGCCAGAAGGTCTCTTAAGCAGCATATAAAGAGAGTCTCATCTCGAACAGCTAGAAGGCAAAAAAAAAAAAAAAAAAAAAAGGTGAGGCTAAAACCCAGGACCTAATTATAAGGGCAGAATAGTTCCAGAAAACTTTGAATCTTTAACTCTGGCAAGACCACTATACTCAGGACCTTGACTGCAAAGGTGTTTGGCATTAAGATGTGGAACAGAGATAGGAGTCAATGTACTCAGAAATATTGAATCTCCAGCTTCCCTAGGACAATGAACCTATAGAGATAGCCCACTTTTTCCTGTTGAAGTCTAGAATTCCTCCTCTGCTTTAAGAAAATTCAGGGGTCTTTGCCTCATAACATAATACACACCCTTTCAGGATCTATCTCCCCTCTCCCAGTAGCATCAGAAAAATAACTAGGGTCAAGACATAACCTTGCCCTGCCAGAGACATGGTGACATCAAATAGGAAATGCTGCAGGACCAGCCAACATGGGCCAGCCAACGTGTACCAGTAGGAGCCTGGAGAGCATATATGATTCTGAGGGTAGAATCAAGGTAGGGAGGTGAGAACATGAGTTTGAGTAAGAGCACTGTCTTATAATCTAAGATTTATTACCCTGCTGAAGACTTTAAGAAACAGTGTTAGCATTGTAACATTCTTGGAAGTTTGAAAAAGGGATGGTCGCAATAAAAAATTAGGGATGTTAGAACTACTGTGGTAGACAGTGGAGCAAGACACCAGGAGGTTTGGAGAAATAAGCATGCTGGAGGAGGTACACCATGTAAAGCTGGAAAATCCCAGCTTGCTGTGGGAGAACCTGGGTGAAACTCCACCTTACCAAACTGATAAGAGATGCTCTAATAAAGGGTAACCAGGCTATAGCACTTCTGAGTAGTTCAGTGATGAACTATAGGCCAAGGGTGACATCAGAGATGCTGTTATAGAACTAGGCTCCTTGATAGCATTGGGGATGATGGAGTCAGAATAATGGAGAGCAGGAGGCAAAACTAAAATTTTTGAGGCAGTGTAGGTACAATCATCATAATTTGTAGCAAGGTCTAAAGGACAGCCAGCAGGATATGACCTACATAAAACTATGAAGATATTATAGAACATGATATTCCTAGGTGTAAGATAAATAGGCAGCCAATAAGAGAATTGCTCAATTTATAAAATTTATATGACCAAAAGAAATCAAGATTTATTGGATAGGCACTATAATAAAACATCATGATCTCTTGTCCAACACTTGAACCTCATCCTAATTTTAGATACTGAATTACTGACTGAAGGAAAGGCTGAATGCTCATAAGGAAGCAACTTGTAATACCATACGTGTATGTAATAATGCCCCTAAAGCAACCTATGGCCATTCATGTAAGTAAAGGAAATACTCAGATATTTTGAGAACTGTTGCACATAGGGCTTAGGTTGAGACTGACAATCTTGAATCCAAATATCACCAAGACTTCCCCTCTTAATGAGAGAGGCATTTGTGGATTAGATTAAAAAGTGGAATCCTGGCCTAGGTCCAGCTCACACATCCACACACACACACATCCATTAAAATTAAATGGGTCCACACACACACATCCATTTAATAGTTATTTTTCCAGTCCCCAAATATACAATCAGAATGGATATATTTGGTAGTTGGCAGAATGCCTACATTGGTCCCTTGTCCTGAGGGGCAAGAGCTAAAAGAGTAGAGTAGGCCAAATGGGAACTTTGAAATGCACTTCCCTCCCACCCCTGCCCCACCCCCAGCCAAGATCATAAATTTAAAAATATTTATATCCTAGGAGAAACATCAGAGAACATCACCCTTAAAAACCTAAAGGATTCAGGAATGGTGGTCTATTTAATTCACCAGTCTGATCTTTAAAAAAATAAGTATAGGGGCACCTGGGTGGCTCAGTCAGTTGAGTGTCTGACTTCAGCTCAGGTCATGATCTCACGGTTTGTGGGTTCGAGCCCCACCTCAGGCTCTGTACTGACAGCTCAGAGCCTGGAGCCTGCTTCAGATTCTGTGTCTTCCTCTCTCTCTCTGCACCTCCCCTGCTCACACTGTGTCAAGCTCTCTCTCAAAAAATAAATAAACAAAAAATTTTAAAAAAAATAAAAAAAATAGGTATAGCTTGGCACATGCTAATAGCTTATCACAAATTTAGGCAAATAGTAACCCCAACTGCAACTGGTATATTAGATGTAGTATCTGTTCTAAAGCAGATCAACATAGTCTTAGGTAAATTAGTCTGGTGAGTCTGTTTTTGTTTTGTTTTGTTTTCCCCATAGCAAGAAGAAACAACAAAGGCAATTTGAATTCATGTGGGACAGCCAGCAGTATGCATTTGTCTTCTGCTTCAGGGCTATGTTAACTTCTCTATTCTCTGTCATACTCTAGTCTGAGAGGGCCTGGATCATCTGAACATTCTGTAGATGGTCCATTATATCGATGACATCAAGATAAGGAAATAGTGGCAAGTATAAGATTTTGGTAAAACATATCTGATCTAGAGGGCAGAAGATACACCAGTCTCTCTATTTCTACCAGTGTACCTCATCATCCACTTTCTGTGGAGAGAAGTAGCTTGAGGTAAAAATATATATGGACTCATTGGCAGTGGTGAATAGCTTAGTTTTTTGTTTTTTTTTTTTTTGGCTTTTTGGTTTTTTTTGTTGTTGTTGTTTTTTAGGTTTTTTTTTTTTTTAGGGTCCTAGAAGGATAAAAGTTGAAAAATAAGGGTCAAATAGGTATGGAGAAGAGGCAATGGGTATGTATTAATCATGTTTTATTATTCTGTATTTTTGATTATTTGATATCCTGGTCCTGACCCTGGAAAGACTGTCCCTCTCAGGGTTAGTTAATTCCTAGAGATAGAAAACAACTTACTCATGATTTCACCTGCTTATCCTCTCTAAGCTTCTTCCCACATAAACCCCAGTAAAGGCTCTTGCTACAGTTTCCTCCTCTCCCTCTGCCTCCTGACTATGGTACTTCTCTGTTTGTCTCCCTATGTTGTGACCTACCCCCTGTCCTTGGGATCTGTGAGTGTAACAAACTATCCTTTCAATGGCAGTTGTCTCCTGATCTGTTTCTATATACGAGTAATAATAAAACCTATACTTAAAAACAGGATGGACCTATGGTAATTGGCTTGAAGTGTACAGATTTTGGTATCACATGCCCGCAAGAGAGCATCCACCAAAAAAGAGGCAAGAAACCACCAAGTAGATAGAGTGAGTCAGCTGTGAGAGGATACTTAGCACTATCTTTAGCCAACTCACTGCTGACTTAATGAGCTCATGGACACATTAACAATGGTGGCAGGTAGGGAGGCTGTGCATGTGTCCAACAGCATTCACTTGCACTCATCAACACTGATCTAGTTACCACACTGCTGAACATCCAAACCACTAGCAATGGAGACTAATGTTGAGCCCCTGGTATGCTACTATCCCTTGATTAAACCATCTTGGAAGGAGGGACTTTGGTTTATCTGGAATGAACACATGTTGCAAGTATAAATTTCCTTTCCTGCCATGTTGCCTCAGTCATCACTGTTATCCAAGAACTTACATAGTGTTTGAGCTACCAACAAGGTATATTGTATAATGTCACCTCAGACCAAGAGACCTGCTTTACATCAAAGGAAGTGTGAGAGCAGGTACACGACTATAGGATCTTCTGGTCTTCTCACATACCAAGCTTCCAAGAAGCTAGTGACATGATATTAATATGGAGTATTTTAGGGGCACCTGGGTAGCTCGGTTGGTTAAGCGTCCAACTCTTGATTTCAGCTCAGGTTGATGATTTCACAGTTCATGAAATTGAGCCCCTCATCAGACTCTGCGCTAACAATGCGAAGTCTGCTTGGGATTCTCTCTCTCCCCCTCTCTCTTCCATTTCACCCCCTCAAAATAAATAAATAGAATGTTTATTTGTAAAGGTGGAGCTGAAGTGACAGCTTAGAGATAATACCCTAGGAAGATGAAACACCATTCTCCAGAAAGCAGTCTATACCCTAAATCATGGCCATATAAGGAGCTGTGACCCCAGTTGGTAAAATATATGGGTCTAAGAACCAAGAACCAAGAACTAAGAACCAAGTCCCACTTCCAATCATTTCCAGTGATTCCTTTGGTGAATTTGCACTTCTGTGAGTCTGATTCCCATAGAGGGATGCTTCCACCTGAGAACACAGTAAGAGCTCCATTACATTTGAAACTGCAGTTGCTGCCTCAGCATTTCAGAGTTGGAGACACAATTAGGCAAGAAGAGAAGTCACCACTTTGTCAGGAGTGACTGGTTCTGATCAGCAGTAGTACGCTTGGTACCCACGTGATTTACTAGTGCTTATTTCCCCGCATAATTTTAATGGTAAATGGACAGGATAGCAGCCTGAGAAGAGCTTGATGAGCAGGGAATTTAGCTCCATTAGGGATGAGGATCTGGGTCTCTTTACCTGGCAGCCACCTAAATTGCAGAGATGCTAGCCAAGGGTGAGGGACATCTGGAATGGGTAGTGGAGGAAGAAGAAAATGAGTATCAGCTATGGTCTTGAGTCCAGCTGCAGTGGCAGAGTTTATAGTTTGTTCTAATAACCATCCTCTTGTAAATTTCCTCAGAAGAGGAAACCAACCAGAAACTTGGAGAGGTGTGATCAACTTAGTATATGTAGCAAATGAATCTGAGCAACACAAGGGGTGGGCTATACAGATGCATTGATATGCCACAGTTTACACTCACTCACTTGCTCAGCTGTGGGAGTGCTAGTTGTTTATTGCTCTCAGATGAGTCCTTCTCTAGAATACCCTTTGGCCAAAGTAACTGACTTTCAAAAGATCATGCTCCTTCTTGGGGGCTGGCCCACCTCTGATAACTTGTCAATGTGGGGGACAATGTTCTGCCCTACTGGAGATTTGGGAAAACACTGAAGAGATACTCCAGTTCTGGAGCTGTCTGTAGGATTGATGGGGACCTTTGCTGCAACTGCATGACAGTTCAACTTCTCCCTACGTCCAATTCGGCTTCCCTCATTTTCTTACAAGTATTGTTCCCAAAGAGCATTCTCTGCGTCAGAATCTGTGTTTTGGGGAAACTGTCCTAAGTCAGTTCTGTAGATTGTGTGTTATTCCTCACCATTTGAAGAGTGCTCTAATTTGGACTCTTGACTGGCTATTTCCATTTATAGCCAACATTTAATATTCCCCTCATTCTTGGCCTTGACTTCTACTGTTCTCCTAGTAATTTTTTACACTGTGGCCCCTGCCACCATCCTCACTTCCATTAGGTGGTGGACTTCTTTGATGTTATGTACAAGTATTATACATCTACTTATAGTTCCTTTCCCTCAATCCCCAATGACACCACAGTGCATTTTGATTTGTTTAATACATTCTATAGGAAGCTTAGAATTTTTTAACCAGGTTGGTGAAGAATTAGTATTCAACTAGTACGAACTTGAAGAAATTGCAGATAATTCTCTAGATTTGAGAATTGTCTAAAATTATTTACAAGGGTCCTTATGATTTAACTAAAAATCTCAGCACTTGCAGATTATAGTTCCTCATTTTCCTGTAAAATGTCAGAATTCTTTGCGGCTTCTGTAAGCTGAGTACACCACCCATTGTTCCTGTGCTCGACTTAATTTCTGGCAAAGCGCCTACCTTGATTGAAGGTCTTGTCAGGCTCAAAATCTTCCTCCCCATTCCTGTTCACACCATAATCTGAATGACATTACTCTCAGTGCTGGTGATTTTAGCTTCATGATCCCTTACCCTCTTTAATGACAATGAACTTACCTACCAATTGACTTCAACCGCCCACTTTCCACATCACACCATGAACCTTGTCATAAGTACAAACTGCTCCACCACTGAAAACGTAAGTGTCTTGTTCACTGAGCATAATGCTTGATGCCATATCCTTCTAGAGCTGTTAACTTATTCCACTATACCTGGTCTTTGTGGAATATTTTCATTCAATTGGACCCTTCAATCTTTTCTTAATGATAATTTTTTTTCCTGAATGCTACATATATATTATGATTGATTATCTGACCTACAGATACCCTCCTCCCTCACAGATACCATCATCACAAGTAACCATGGGCTGTTACTGAAAGTCTTCCTCTCTATTTCTAAACTGCTGGGCAAAAATCTCACAGTTTTGCAGATTGGTATCATTATAATTGATTATAATAACAATTTCTCAATCCTATTTTTACTTGGCAGATCTCATGTATTTCATCAATTCTACTAAAGCTTCACAGTTCTCAGCCTTTATTCCCAGTGGTCCACCCTGGTTGTGAGTCTCACTCTGAGCTCTCTGTCTTACTTGCTATAAACCTGTCCCTATCATCCCCTTCTTTTGTCATTCTGTTTAAGATTAATTCATCCACTTTCTGAGACTTCATCAGTTATTTTTTCTTCAACCCAACCCCTTTCTTTTTATTGCTCATGCTCAGAGTAGGAATATAGTCAAGTTTCTCTTTTAAAATACTTCCCTCAACTCCTATGATGACTCCATTAGCTACCATCTAATGTTAATTTGGGTATGTTTACTAAAATAAGCCCCCCAAAATCAACTTACTAAGTATATTATATTACATTCTCTCTCTCTCTCTCTCTCTCTCTCTCTCTCTATATATATATATATATATATATATATATATATATATATATATATCTGTATAGATACTCAATAAACAAGCAAACAAATAAATAAATGTGCCTGGGATGATAAAGTTGCTTATTATTATTAGTTTGTATAATGAATATTATTGTGATAATAAAAGTAAAAAGTATAGATGGTATACAGAATCATAATAGAGTGATCACCATGACCTACATTAACAAAGTGACCATTATCACTACCTTGAAGCCCACTGTATCTCTTTTGCTGGTCTCAGTTTGTCCCTTTCCCTCAAAGGTAACTATTATCTGGATTTTGTATTTTTCATTCCCTTGTCTTCTTATAGTTTTACTACATTATTTGTAAACTTAAATAGTATATTGTTTTGTTTTACATATTTTGAGATTTATATATGTGGAATTATGCTACATGTCTTGCTTATCTTTGGTAGACATTATGACCATGTTATTTTGTGTATATGAAATTCAAATATTTTGTAATATTTCAATATATGAATGCATGGTGATGGTTTATGTATTCTACTAATAATGACTATTAGCAAGTTTAGTTTAGTTTAGTTTAGTTTCTATTCTGATTGCAAACAGCGCTGCTATAAATAACCTTGTACAAATCTCTTGTTGTGTATCTACAAGTCTTCTGGGGCTTTTGTTTTTTAAATGACAAGCTTGCCCTCGGCATGCCCAAGGCGGACTGTAATATCTTAGCATGATGTCTCTCCCTTCTTATATAAATGTTGAAGCTTCTCTTTAAAACTCTTTGTGAAAGATGCACATCTGCAATGCAATCCACCCTTGGAACTTAGTGAGGGGACAGGGGGCTCACGGCATCATGGGACTAAAGTTGGAAGGAAAGGTGAAGATAGTGTTACTCTCTGCCATCATGTAATTTGTGATCTTATTGGAAATTCTTCTCTCTCCCTAAAAGACACATTGAAACTATAGAAAGAAACGTAAAACTGAAAAGGGCCTAAGGCCTAAACATCTAATTGTTAGAAAAATTGCTTAATAAAATAATTGAAACCTATAAGCTTGAAGTGATTAAGTATCAAAATCCTGGTGCTGGGTCCATGTACAAAACAAGCTGAACAGAATGAAATATTATTTTCATAGTCTTATTTTCATTTTGGTTTAAGTTTAAAAGTAAATCTTGTTGATTAACAGATGACTTTTGTATTTAATTCAGAAAATTTTTACTGAATGGAAAAGCAATTAATAAGAACCTTTACAAAGAAATGTCATGTTGATAATGATGTTTTCAAAATTGAATTTTTCTTTTTAATCTTTTTAATGCTGACTCAGACTGATTTCCAGTAAGATTGCTTTACTGTCCGTTTTCTGCCTCAAGTATTTAATGAAAAAATTAGAATTTGGGATTATCCTTTTCTTGGTTTGATTGTAAGTTTAAGGTGAGAAATAACACTATTTGTTTTTTTTTTTATTTTTTCTTTTTCTGCCATAATTCCAAGGCCAAACCAATTGCCCAAATGTTTTGTTGCATTTCAGGATATATTTGCCAGATTTAGCAAAAACAAACAAACAAAAAGAAAAAGAAAAAATAGGATGCCCAGTTAAATTTGATATCATATAAATAATGAATAATTTTTCAGTATAAGTGTGTCCCAAATTACTTCTCTTTTTAAAAAAAAAAAAAAAAAGTTTACTTGGGGTGCCTGGGTGGCTCAGTCAGTTGAGCGTCTGACTTTGGCTCAGGTCATGATCTCACGGCTCATGAGTTCAAGCCCCGCGTCAGGTTCTGTGCTGACAGCTCAGAGCCTGGAGACTGCTTCGGATTCTGTGTCTCCCTCTCTGTCTGCCCTAACACACTCACATTCTGTCTCTGTCTCTCTCAAAAATAAATAAACATTAAAAAAAAAAATGTATTATCTGATGTAATACAGTATTTTGCTTAATATGTTTTTTTAATTCCATGTATATGATGCTACCTGTTCAATTTATTAAAAATTATAATAAACATAATAAAATAGTGCTCCAAACTTTTGCTGTTCATGTGGAAGACACTACAAGAAGACACAATAGAGACTGCCTGGCAATAAGAAATACAAATTCCTTCTATAGAGATGGAGCAATAAAAGGACAAATCTAGTTGTTTAAAAGACAATTCGCTGTACACATTTTATTTACAGTTTTGTACACTGTCTTAATATGAATGGGACCGCTTTTACTTGAGCCATTTTTTAACCAAAACAAAACAACCTAAGTAATACAAAGTGTTAAAATACAGCATAAAGATACAAAAACAGAGATACTAATTCTAATTAGGAATGTAATTATGATGTTACATTTTTTTAATATAAGCCACAATTAGGTTTAAGAAATCACACAAACATAGATCACTGATTTGAATGAAATGCCTAAATTTGTAGCAAAGCTTTGTAGTTACAAAAACAAAACAAACAAACAAAAAAAACCAAAGAATGCACAAAATTAATGTTTATTCCACCTTTATGTCACATTTCTGGATCCTTCACCACTGTTACATGAGGAAAAAAACAAAAGCAAAACAAATGAAAAACTGAAATCAGAATCACTAATGTTATAAAGTAGGGAAGCAAATAAATTTAAATCTAGCAGCCATCAGCAAGAGTACAGCAAAGACAATGCTGTAAAAAGAAATAAATAAAATTGCTAGATTTTGCTAGATTGCTGTATGCATCATACTCTTTCAAATCAGCAAAATATGCTCCTGCACACAATGGAACATAAACAGAATTTTTTTTTCCTTTAAGGTACAGAAATGCAAGTTCTTTTTTGAATATTGTAGATGGGTAAAATGTGTTTATAATGGTAATCCTAGTAAGCTATTACAGAGTGGGCCAGGAACACATTCATGGATTCTGGGGATGATGTGTATTGTAATTCTTTGATTGGGGTAGTGGACACTCTTAAGCAAAAAACAAACAAACAAACAAAAACAAAAAACCGTGAACACAGAAGTACAAGGCAAAAGCAAATGAGACTTCTCTTATATCTTAGCAACATTTAGATGGAAACCAAACTTAAATGCAGTCCACTCTGCTTTCGAAGAGGCTTTGGTTCAGCTCCCAAATCTCGATTTCTTGATGCAGTCTCCTATGAGAATACTCAGAAGGTGTCCTCTTAAACAACAAACTTATTTTTAGTGGTGGAGTCCCTCTTAGTAGCTGTGTCTACATGGGACTGACAACCAATCACTATCTTTGGAGGAAGTCCTAACCTTTCCTTGTATATCTTCCCTATATGTATAACAGCCTCTCTGTTTTCACATTCAGCAGTCCATATTGCTATCTTATCACCTTTAGCTCTAACATTAACAACAGCCCCACATACAACATCACTGTAGTCATCAAAAGATTCTCTAATAAGGCACAGCAGTGTCTCTAGCCAAAAACCATCCAGATCACTTTATCTCTGCTGTTTGTTCAATGTAATTAACCATCGTCCTCCTCATTTGTTTTTCTCATCTTCCCACATAGGCTCAAATACCATCCTTAAAAAGTGAGTAGTCACAGCCAGGCATTAAATTACTAGACAACTGGATGTGGTTGTACAGAGCCCAAAAGTCTTCAACAGTACCACACTTAGAGATCAGCCGAAGGTTTGCTTGCCAAGTTTTGCTTTTATCATTTTTAAAAAACCAGAGTGCCCATCTGCTCCGTAAAGGATGCTTAATACAGTGTTCTGGGTTAGCAACTTCCTGATTAGATTCTGTTTTCTTTTCTTCTGAAGGCGGGGGATTAGGAGTAGGGGTGGTTTCCGGTTCTACAGTCGCCATCTTAGATCGATCTCTTGCTTAATATGTTTTAATCTTATTATAATGATAAAAAGTATTAATTGAATAAAATGAAAAATACAGACAGAAAATAAAGTTGCTCATAATCATAAAACCTGTTGCATTCACAGTTTACATACTGGATTACTTTCTTTCAGTCTGTTTCCATCCACTTGAATGTAATTGGGATTTTCCTATGTAGGTTACATATAATTTTATATTTTACTTTTTTCATCGTATATTTTACTGATTTTTCGATGCTACTCACAACTTTTTGAAAACGCATATTGACTATTATCCCTTCACATTGGCCCTGTTATTAGACATTTGTTTCTAAAGTTTCATTATTATAACTGTGTGCTACGCCCTTTTGTATCAGTATCACATTCTTTTGAAAGAAACTTGGCGACATTTTTATTATGGGACCAGATTTATCCTAAATACTTGCCACTCAGAGTGTGAACTGTGTAAGGGTAGCTGCCACATCACTGGAACCATGTTAGAAATGCAGACTCTCAGGTGCCATATGGATGTACCAAATCAGAAACCACCTTTTAACAAGATGGTGGGTGATTTCTGCGCACTTTCCAGTTGAGAGAGTGAGGTCTTAGAGTCTATTCCACGCAGTAACAGGCAACTGGCTCACTAAAGTTCAGATTATCCCGATTGGTTCACTGAGGAGAGGCTCAGAGCTTCCTGATTGGTTATCAGGAGGCCACTCTGCGCCTTGGTTCCTGCCCTGCATCCTAACTCCCAGTAAACAGAGCGTTTTCAATTCTGTTTACACATTAGAATTACCTGAGAAGTTTCTTTTAAAATATTATTATTTGGATTCCACCCCAGACCTATTAAATAAAAATGTCTTAGGAAAGGGGAGGAAACGGTTTTAAAAAGCCCTCCAGGTGTCTAATGAGCAGCCGGAGTTGACAATAGTTGTAGATGAACAAAAAAGAGAGGAAAATAGATGCCAAATGATAGAAGATGACTGTTGTCATCAACCTACCTTGTTGTCAAAGGCTATAATCTTCACTGCCAATCAGCACTAAATCTGCAGAGAGGTGGAGAAGGGAGTGAAAGCAGGAAATGTGGTTTATCTGGTTAGCATTTAGAGATAGAAGGAGTTACTTTAACTGAATTTCCAGTAAAGGGATTATACTCCAAAGGATTCAGAGCCAAATTTAAAAGCCCAAACAATCAAATGACTGCATGCGTACTTTGTTTTGTAAGTGAAAATGAGGGGACTGTTGCCTTCCAACAAGAGTTGACTGTAAGTAAAACAATCAAATGATTTTTTTTCTGGAAATAATCTCCACATAACTAATTTTATTTGCAATGATTAACATTTCAAGGTCTTTTAATATTTATCAGATTATTTGGAAGGCCAAAATATATCTTGATAATTCCAATTTAATTACAAATTATAAAATAAAACAACTGGATGCATCACTGTATTTCAAGCCATGGAATTTTCAACACCACTGCATTCTTTTTAATAGGATTTGAAACTTTGGGGTTGGCTATTGCCTCAATTTATGTTTGCTTTGGACTCTTTTCACACTTAAGCTTGGTGAAATGTCTGCAGTGTTGTTGTGTTGTTTCTAATGGAAAAATCTGTTTGACTTTAGCTATAGCAAGATTAAGGAAGAATTTAAAATGTTAATCTTGATAGTAATATCAATGATAACCTTTAATTCTGTTCAACCCAGTTATTTGTTTTTATTTTTTAGTGTATATCTAATACTTCTAAAAAAGATAAGAGATGGTTTTTAATAAAACCAAATATATACATACACATACACAAATACACACCCAAGTAATGATATTTTATTATTTTCATTACCCAACTACAGTCTGCAACTCACAAACTTATTTCATCTTTTCCCTATTCTTTTGTTTGGCCTTTTTTAAAGAACAAAAACAAGAACAAAATATATGTTCTACTTGTAAATTTCTCTTTTTCAAAATTGCAGGAATTTAGTATATTCTTATTAACAAACCATGTCTAAATTATGCATGTTCTTTCCTTGGATTACCATGGAAATGAGTTCTTTACCTCCTTACTCCCCTCCCCTTAGTCAGCTCACGCTGCTATAACAAAATGCCATAGATCATAGCTTACAAACAGAAATTTATTTTTCACAATTCTGGAGGCTGGGAAGTCTCAGATCAAGGTGATGGAAGATTCAATGTATGGTCAAAAATAGTTTCCTGGTAGATATTTTTTCTCTGTGTCTTTACGTGGTAAAAGGGGCAAAAAATCTGTCTGGGTTTTTTTTTTTTTTTTTTTTTTATATAAGGGCACTAATGACCTAACCACTGTTTTCAAAACTTTATTGCTTCCCAAAGCCCCCACCTCCTCATACCATAGAATTGAGGATTAGGTTCCAACATATGATTTTGAGAGACATAAACATTCAGTCTGTGGCATCCTCTTATTTTAAGTTCTGGATCCATGAAATGTTGCATTTAGTCTGTATACAAGTGACAAAATTAAACCTTTTAAAACCTTGCAGGGAAATTCAGAAATTATTTTTAATGTAATGGCCCCTGATGAAGACTGGATGTGATGTGCACATTCCCTTTACGGGGGATTAACCTCAGAAATTACTAAATAAGATTTTAATATGGAATATACTCCTTTTCAACCCAAAAAAAATCTTCAAGTATATGGTCAATGATTCAAAAACAAAACAAAATAAAACATTTTCTGTTCATTAAAAAAATGACCATGTTTGCAAATAATTTAGTGATTTAGGCCAATAGTTGTACAGGTTACCCTTGAAATTAACCAGGGTTAAATCAAATGAAGAGTTTTACATTCACTTTCTGAAGGATCTTCATGAACCATCTTGATTCTCAGCAGAGAGAATCAGCAGGGAGTGAAATTAGCTACCTTGACACTATATTGAACTTTCCCTGGTCTACCCTAATATATATATATATATATATATATCTACCTAATATATACCTACCCTATATATATATGTTTGTTTCCTCCAAAATGTTGAGAAGGTATTCTCCTTCTTTATCATTAATGATTTTTTTCTCTAGAAGCATGCAGAGAAATGTCATGTCTAGCATCTTCCAGGCATCCTCTTCAAAATTTTAGCAGATTCTCCAAATCACCCCAAGGAACTTATTTGAATATTGAGTTGTTCATATTTTATTATTTTGAATGTGTTATTTGCCCTTCTATAGGTTAAAATAAGTGCCAACCCATGTTTCTTTTTTATCACAATATTCTAAGAAAATAGGAAAAGGCTAACAGAATTCTCTGAATCCTCTGTAGATTTGCCAGAATTAGAACACACAGCTCTTTCCAAGACTAGAAAAATCTTTGTATTAAGCAATTGTAAAAATGATTTTGAACTTTATTTTTATAAACAATACTGTGGGCATTAAAGTCTTTCTTTTTTTTTTTTTTTTAAAGTCTTTTAGATTGTGGGAAAATGACAAAACAAATTCTCTGAGTGAGATGGCAATAATGATTAGATAATTCAACTGAACCAATATTATCCAAGACAAACTAATGTGATCAGAATAATTTGGGCCTCAACCAAGAAAATGGAACCATTTTAGAAGAAGAATTTCATGGGTCTCCAAGATGATTTTGGTTTATAACTCTATTTTAGATGAACAGTTCTATGCTTTAAAAACAAACAGCTGTACAAACTAAAGTGGAAGATCTGTATATTTCCATGTCTAAATACTTGATTCATTTCTGTATTTCTTTATTTTAATGCTAGTTTTTAATCTACCGCATCCCTTTGTTTGTTACAAAGTTAGCCTTGTGAGACCGGTGAAATAAACATCAAAATGTGTTTTTCATTTCTCCCAACTACAATCTTCATTGTTTTCCTCCTTACATTTTAATTTTACTTTTGGTTCTCAAAAAAGAACAATGATACCAGATGGCACTAGTCTGATGCCATTCTCTACCTTTTCATGTCAAGTCAGGTGATTGGCAATATAAGTCACCCATGCCAAAGATGAATTTGAGTTCTATAAAGGGAGTAGCCCCAGGCAAATTCATGAAGTATGTTGAACTGATCTTTGATCTGCTCCTACTTTTTATATACATATATATTTTTTTTTTCCTTAGCCACTTCTAGGTCCAATCCTGTAAACATTTTTTTCATTTTCAGATCTAAAGTATTCACTGAAGGTGCTGATAGTTAATATGCTAGGGATTATCAAGAGTTGTTTATGGATTCTTGGATTGAAGACTGAATCAGTAAGGAATGGCCTGAGCACACCCATATTGTGAATCCCAGAGAGGTGACCTATATGGGAAAGTCAACCTGCCATCCCCCATTATGAAACATGATATCACTTCCTTCATGGAGCCCATGCCACAGTAAAGCAATCTATGAATGAAAACTTCCCACCACAAGTGAAAAGTGCTAGGAATTTTGAGCTGCCTAAGCTTGATGGATTTTTCCATAGCGATTTAAATAACTATTAATCTTTTAAAAAAATTTTTTAATGTTTATTTACTTTTGAGAGAGAGAGAGAGAGAGAGCACGAGCAGGGGAGAGGCAGAGAGAGAGGGAGACACAGAATCTGGAGCAGGTTCCAGGCTCTGGACTGTCAGCACAGAGCCTGACATGGGGCTCGAACTCACTGAGAAATCATGACCTGAGCTGAAGTTGGATGCTTAACCTACTGAGCCACCCAGACACCCCTTAAATAACTATTAATCTTTTTTGTTTCCTAGGTAATGGAATGGGAAAGTTTTAGTGACGAAAGCAAGATGGACATAAAGGTCCAAAAATACTATAAAACTATAAAACTATAAAACTATAGTTTTACAGATAGGACATTTAGGTGTTACTCAGAGCTATCACTGTTAGATTGCCTGTTTTAAGGAAATTTTTAGACCTAGTATAAGACACAAAGACAAAGCAGAATCCCAGAGTTTAGCTCTAGAATAAAACCCTCAGCAGATCTGACCTAAGCTGGGAAAGACACCTTAAAATCCAGCCATAAGCAAGGCTGTTCCAGAGTGCACAGTGAGCTACATCTGTGAGAAGGTATCAAATCCAAGAATAGAGGAGATCCGAGTATATTCTGCATTTTTTTGGACTAGAAGATATTTAGTTGCCCAAGAATAAAAAGGGCCTCAAGAGGCAGTTTCCTCCATTTGGCAATAGAGCTTGATCTCCACAGAATGGGTGAGAGGGAGGCCCTATGGCTGGGGTGGAGACTTCAAATGGTTCTGAATCACTTTCACAATTAATTATGTTCTGGTAACAGCCTCCTTTATTGTCTATGGCTACCTTGTATGCTAGGCAGTAGGTAAGAAACAGAGTAAGTAAGAAACAGAGGGGGCTGTGTGTGGTGAATGGAGGGAAACAGTATAACACGCTGCTTAAAAAGTGTGCAGACAAATTTCTCAGGTACAAATACAGACATCTTTTCTTAGTTAGTTTTGTGATTTCAGGAAAATTACTTTTGTCTGTTAAAAGCTTCAATGTTCTCATCTGTGTAATGGGGTACTAACAGCAACAGCTTTACAAGGCTATTTGAGAATTGAATAAGCATACCCATGTGTGAGCATTTAACTCACTTCCAGGCAGCTCTATGTATGTTAAACTCTCAGTGTTACTAGAGAAAGGCTTCTGGATTTCTCTCAGGTGAAAGAAAACACTGCCGGTAAATAGATTAGAAGTCATACTATAATCTTGGGGTACCTTGGTGGCTCAGTCTTAAGGTTAAGCATCCGACTCTAGATTTCGGCTCAGGTCATAATCTCATGGTTTGGTCAGTTCAACCTCCACATTGGGCTCTGAGCTGACAGTGAGGAGCCTGCTTGGGATTCACTCTCTTTCCCTCTTTCTGCCCCTCCCCAGCTTGCTCTCTCTCTCTCTCTCTCTCTCTCTCTCTCTCTCTCTCTCTCAAAGCAAATAAATAAACTTAAAAAAATTTTTTTAAAGCCATTCTATAATCTACCACTTCTTTTCTCCCTATATAGTAATGTATCCACTCTAATAAGGGGAAATGCAAAGAGGTAAATAGGGATAGTTAGATTGCTAATGGGTCCAATTATTCTCAAACGTAAAGTATGTCTGAATAAATGGCTTTTGAGGAGAAGAGACTGTTTAAAATGCTACTGTGAGGTAGGACTAACAATTGGCAGTTTGGCATTGACACATAAGCAGCTCATAATTTTATGACTAATCTGAAAGAGATAAGATGGCAAATGTGGGCAGAATAAGAACATGTGACTGGGTAGGAGGGGCCCTTTCTCAAGGAATGAGACTATGTAGGTATGGTTCAGCTGTAAAGCTGAAAAGTCTCTATAGTTTAGGTCTACTTTCTTGATCTCTTCAGCTGCTTATTTCTATAATATAGAAACGTTGGTAAGGTCAAAGCAATAATTATAGAAAGCAATCTTGTTGAGCTTGGATGCTCCCATTAATTGGTGGGGGGCATCTGGAGAACTTCTTTTCAATGCTTCGGAGACTATATTCAATCATGGGGGTGATACTGTCATGATTTGCTAGTGATGCTTGCTGGGAAGAAAAGAACAAATGCCTACAAACATACCAGGAAAAGAGCATCCTTGGTATTATATACTCAAATTCAGATGGCAGCTTCTCTACTTATTTATGAGGTACTTGTTACTTTGAGTGAAATACCTAAGATATCTACCATTATGATAACTAATCTAGAAAACTAGAAGAATTACCATGCATTTCTTCTTGGTGAGAATGAGTGAAATATTAAGGGCACCAAGCAAAGAACTTGGTACATGTTAGTTGCTTACCCCATGTTAGGTCCATGACCTCCCACAGGAGCCTCCAGGTTCACAAAAAGCCTTTAAACATGAGCAACCATAGGCTGGATCTAAGACTGGTCAACCCAAGACTCACTTCTGTGTCCAAGAGAGACATGTGTAGTAACAGTGCTAGGGATGTGCTATGGCAGTATTGTCTCCTTTCCCAAACATTCAACTTAGATGGCAAGATTATCTATTAATATCATCTAGCCAGGGTGTCCATTAAATTGGCATGCATTGTTTCTTTTCAGAATGATCAGAAGAGTCCTTTAATGACATGATGAATTATGATGAATCATGCAACATGGTAATCAGAAAACTTATTTAACCATATGCCTGTCAGAGGGAGTATACTATGAGTGTTCAGCGAATAGAGACCACCACCCTATCCCCTTGACATGCTCTAATGGGAGTAGATGGTCATGAACTGTTTTCTGGAGGTAGGGGGTTGATTAACTGCTTTAGACACTGCAGTGAGGAGAAACAAAGAAGAATGAGAAGAGCAGAACCGATCAGTACATTGAACAAACATGATGTGGGGAAAAGACAGAAGGAAGATAGCAAGGGGTATTGCAAAAGAAGGAGAAAGTGGAAAAACTAACAAGTTTAGGGTATTGAGAAGGAATATGAAACTATATTTCATTATCTCTGTATCCTCCAAGCTCCTAAAAATAACAAATGAAGAGTATTTGGCCAAATGCAGTCATTCCAAACTCTGCCATTCCCCAAGATATCTCGGTCATTTCTCTGGAATGCTTTCCCTCCCCTCCCCACTTTTTTTAAGTTTCTTTTTTTATTTTGAGAAAGGCAAAGAGAAAGGGAGGGAGAGAATCCCAAGCAGGCTCTGCACTGTCAGCTCAGAGCCCATGGTGGGGCTCAAACCCAGGAACCATGAAATCATGACCTAAGCTGAAATTAGGAGTCAGTTGCTTAACTGACTGGGCCATCCAGGATTTCTCTCCCTTTTTAACCCTGGCACATGTCTACTCATCCCTTTGACTCACTGGCCTTTTGAAACCTCCACGAACCACACTACTGTCCAGAATGTTTGGCTCCTTCCTCTTCTGTACTGCATGTGCCTTGGTCAGGCATCAATTCAACATATGTCTCCCCAAATGAACTGTGATAGCCTTGGGGCAGAGACCGAAACTTACTCATTTTTATACCACCTAACTTTACCAGCACAGTGTCTAACATCAGTGATTAACACAGTGCTCCACATGGAATTATTAAAATGATGAGGAATTATAAATAGTTCATGCTGTGTAATAGGTACCATGAATCTGACATTTAATTTACTCAGTATCCTTCAATTTGGGGTGTACCAGCTAACCTCTCTCCCTGTCTTCTCAACCTTTTAGTAGAACTTTTGGTGGGAGGAAAAGCTATCCCTTACTTCCTTTGCTCCTTCTGTCCTCTCCTCTTTCTTCTGTCCTTACTTTTTTTTCTTCAAACAATGTATCAGGCACTGTGCTAGGCATAAAAAATAGAGGCATGAAAGACACCATCTTTGCCTTAAGGAAGATCACATTTTAGTTAGAATTAAAATAAAAAGACAGCACAAAAATTTGAGTTTTCCAATCATCTATGTAAGCACATGGGAGAGGTGCAGAGGGAATCAAGGGAAGACTTCCTAGAGGGGCTGATGATTGAAGTTTTGAAAAACGAATGAAAGGTAGGGAGGGAAGAGAGAGCACATATCATTCAGGGAAATGAAAAGATTACTGATATAAAAAGTATACACTGTCCATGAAGAGAGAGAAAAAAGAAGGGAGGGGCAGGGGACGCATTCTAAAGGAACTTTTGTGCTAGCAAATCTATCTGCCCTTCATCCTGAAGGTTTTAGTTTTTTTTTGTTTTTTGTTTTTTTAACGTTTATTTATATTTGAGACAGAGAGAGACACAGCATGAACGGGGGAGGGGCAGAGAGAGAGGGAGACACAGAATCAGAAGCAAGCTCCAGGCTCTGAGCCATCAGCCCAGAGCCCAACGCGGGGCTCGAACTCGCGGACGGTGAGATCGTGACCTGGCTGAAGTCGGACGCTTAACCGACTGCGCCACCCAGGCGCCCCGAAGGTTTTAGTTTTAAACAGTCATTTAAAGATGTTAAGCAAGGCAGAGATATGATTATATCTGAATTATAGACGAGCACTTTGGCAGATGCATATGAAATGCTAAAACAGGAGATTAGAGGCAGGGAGACCAGCATCCAGGGGTGGAGTTGGGGGCAGGTTACTATCCCCTCCAGCACCCTCATAACCATGGGTTATCTTTTCAGATTTCAGAGATCATGGTCCTGAAGTAACAGATTTTCTTATTCTTGGGCCCTTTTTCATGTCCTATAATCCCTCTTGAATAAAGGATAGGCTTCCTGAAATGTCATACTATGAATTCATGCTAAGAACGGAGTTCGTTATTTTCTCTTGTTCTCACACTTCCTTGCCTTTGTATTTCTCCATCCCATTTTGCAGCATGCAGCCTTTTGGGTCTACAAACTAGTATCTTCACTGATTCTCTTCCCTCTTCTTCTATGGAAGTTAGTCCAAACCTTACTGATTAGCTCTTAGGACCCTTCCCTTCCTGTATTCTATGGCTGTTATATCATATTTCCACCCAGGTGCGTCAAACTTTTGTGACACTAGGTAGGACATACCCAAATAAAACAGAGCACCCATTTTGATTCCTAATTGCACTGCAATTTGATTGCCACAGCCTCCTGGCTGGTTTCACGTATCTTTAGTCCTATCCCTTCATTCAGTCCTACACAAAGAGTGTGAGTCATCCCCTGCAAGCTCTGTTTTGATCATCTCTCTCCTTCTCTGAACCCTGCAGGATCTCTGAGTTTCTGCTTACGTCAAATCAGAACTGATCATGAGTCACTCTTTATCTAACTGTCCTCCACTTTCATCATAGCCTGATTGTTCTCTCTGCTTAATTCAAGCAGCCTGGCTCCTTGTTCAGAACGCAAACACTGTCTCTCTTCTCCAGGGCATTCGTGGAGCCTTCCGCCCACCTGGCATGTTTCCGCTCCTCTGTGTTATGCCAGTCCCCTTGCAGCTTGCTTTAGAGCCCAGCATAATCCTTGCTGCCTCTGAAGCCTTCCAGCTTTGCATTGTTGATCTCAGTCATTCTCACAGTTCTCTCCTTATGACCTTGCTCCATCTTTATATGCTGACACTGAGCACTTTTATTCATTCATGTATTCATTCATGTATGCATTCATTGCTGTTGTGAAATACTGGAGATAAAGCTGTGAACATATAAGCCATGTCCCATCCCACGGGGGTTTACCATCTAGTAGAGGAGACAGATACTAAAATATTATCACTAGAGATAGATAAACAGAAACAGTAATGATTATTATGAAGTTAAGCATGGAGTGCAAAACAGTTTTAACAGGTCACCTGATCTAGTTAGTCAGAGCTGAGAGGGCTTTTCTGAAAAAGTGGCAAAGGATAAATAGTTGGGGGAAGAAGTTTCCAGACTGGTAAACAGCAGAAGCAGAGTCTCTGGTGTGGGAATAGGCATGGAATAGTCAAGGAACTATAAAGACATCTGGGTGACCACAGTACAGGCAGTGGGAGAGCTTCAAACTTGTGTGTGCCTCTTAAAATGTGTTTGTCATGTGCTCACAGGCCCCAGATCACAAGCAAGTTCAAAGTCCACCAGTCTTCAGTATCCAGATCAGTGTTTTCCAAACTTCCTCAATGATAAGAATCACCTGGGACACTTGCTACAATCCAGCTTCCTAGGCGTTTTCCTCGGAAAGTCTGATTCAGTGACACTACGTTATGGCCCTGGACTTTGTATTTTTAAAGAGAGTCGCAGGTGCTTTTTATCATCAGGGTTGTTTAGGATTCATCGATTTTTACAATGTTTGTATAATTTCTGAAATGATATAAAGAGCAGGAAATAGACAAATGGCAAACTGTAACATAATAGAATTTCTTAAATCCCCATATGGTTTATCTTTGTCAAAAGCAAACATGTCTGGCTGCTGTGCATATTAACCTGTCTTTGGATGCTGATTTCATAAATCTTTTCCTACTCCCCAATTTGACCATGGAGTAGTGAATTCTAACCCTGGTCTCTCCTCAGAATCCCACTCCACCCCAAGACTCTAGGATTTATCGCCTGGGCATCTGTTGCTTTTAAAAGCTGTTCAGCTGATCCTGATCTTAGCCAGGGTTGTCCACCATTGCTCTTGGATGTTTGTGGAAGTAGGCTAGTATATTTTACTTGCTTTGCTGCTCCCTTAATGCCCAATATCAGTTCTCCAGATAGTGTAGGTTCAGGAATTTGGTTGAGCAACTGATCCACCCTCACTCCCTGCTGTGTGATCACATACTTATAAAATACATACCATCAATTATCATCCACTTGTGCACTCTAAGTGAGGACTGGCTCCAAGAAACACAAATGCAGTAACTGTTCTGTCATTGATAGAAGCAATGTGCCATCCAATGGCAATTATCTGAATACCTAAGCTTCTGATTCTTTACTAAAAAAATTACATACATCTACTTTCATGTCTCAACCACTTTTTTTTTTCTTTTAAGGTAAGAGTTATTTTAGTGCCTATACCACAAATGGCAAGAAGTTAGTATAGTAGTTCATGATGGCACCTTGGATAAAGGTCCAATGTGTTGGCTATATTTTATAAAATTCAGAAAATTAGAATGGAGGAACAAATATATCATCTGTCAGTTCATGACTGGAATGACCCTATTAATTGTAGCAGATTTGGGTGGTAGGATCTAGACTCATTTAACTATGATCACCACCAAAAAAGACCAGATCAATGGAAAGAACATGGTACCCTTATGGGTAGGCAATAGTCACAATGACCAACCAAGAGAGGGCAGTTGGGGTTCAACAAGTAGACAAAGGAAAGCTATGGGAAACTAAGAAGCTGGTGATATTCAGAGATCTTTAAGTACAAAAAGATAGTTAGTACTGGAATAACTTGGATCACATGGAAGGATCTAAACCAGTGGGCTGGAGAAAGGAGGAAACATGACTCCATTCCTACATGGTCTGAAACACTGGTCAGATTATAACAGGCAGAAAATCCAAAAAATAGCTGGCTAAGGAACAAGACCTGTCCATGTTACCATAACTGAGACCCACTCAGCAGGGACCAAATAAGAATCCCCAAATTAAGATTCACATTTTTCCTATTTTACAAATGGCAAGGGTTTAAGCATTAACAGCAACTATAACTTGATGTTTGTTCCATTGTTTTGGATTGAGTCCCTTAAATTTCTCCTCCTCAGATTAAGAATTGTATCTCAAGCCTGGGAGTGGAGTTCAGAGCATAAATTTGATGGCCAAGTGTCTTTAGCTGTGGAAAAAGAAAACATATGTAGGCAAAATTGAGAAGAATGGTTACAAAGAGATAGGTTGAGTGTTTGAAATCTTGTTTGCTATTTTGCAACTATTTCTAACTTCCCAACTATGATTTTCCATTGCTTTCCAGAACGCATCACTTTCTTTAGTCACATATGCTCTGTGTTTTCCCAAGGCTTTTGATCAAGGAGTTCACTATATCTAGAATGTCCTTTCACTTCCTAAATTCAAATTCTAGTTCTCTTTTGATACTCAGCGATTATTCTCCCATCTAGAAATTTCTTTCTCCTGCCAATTCCCACAGCACTCTTCTATCAGTTTTCTACTACTTTCACAATTAATGCATTCCTAAAAACTTCCTGAAAAACCAAAGGTACAAGAAGCTGAATAGCAGGCTCAAATGCTTTATTACCTTTGTGCTAAAATACTAAAAAAAAAAAGAAAAAAAAAAAAAAAAAGTAAAATCTAAATATTTACTGTATTTTTTAGTACAAAGTGGTCTTTGTACTATTATACTCTTTTACATAACATTTATACTTAACATTTATATAACATCTTATATATAACATTTATAAAGAGCATTATACTGTTTTACATAACAGTTGAATATATGGTCTATTGTTTTAATTTTATAGGACATTTAATTTCAGAAGTGTATCTAAGCCATGATTTGGAATTTTTGGCTCATCTGATGATTTTTTTTTAACTTTATTAAATGCAAGACCATAATTCTTAATTTTAGATTCTCTACATATTTAAAAAAAACTTTGCCACTTGTTATGAAACCATAAAGCAAAACGTAATTAAGTATCATGATAATTGCCCAAATAAGCATTGCTATACAAAAATGTGACACGGCTAGATTGGACAAATAGCTAGCATGTGATAGCTGCAAATACTAATTTTTTACCCTTCATCTAAATGTTTAAATTCAGACACTATAATATAGGAGTGACAATGTTTAATGTATAAAAGATCAGGCCACACAGAAAATAAAGACTTTCCTCTCCTTATAATGCATTGTTTTGACAAGATCAATATTTTGGTGGTATACTGTGGCACCAGTTGGTACTCATGTAGTGCTAATTGCTATGTATCACTCCTGAGTGCATGCACTATTTCCCTTACTAGGTTGTGACTTCTGTGTATCCATTGTAGCATCAGGCACAGCAATTTGTGCAAAGCAATCCCAAGTATAGCACCTAATTATTTTCCAAATACTTTCTAGAACACGATGCCCTCTTAAGCTCCTGTATCGACAGCCCAGGGTCGATACAGGAGCCCAGGTATGCTGGATGTTTGTAGGGCCTTAGGCAGAACACATGTCTTTATAGTTGTAAAATGGAGAAAATGGAAATATGGAGAAAGATGACTTGTTCATACTCATGAAATAATAAATGGTAAAACTGGGGTCTAAGTTCAACTTTTCAAGTTCTTTTTGTACCAGAGGGCTTCAATTATAACTGAATGTTATGTGTGACTATAAGTAGTTCTTGTGGCCTGTCTGTATCATAGCTGGTTAACCACTTTTTAAAAGAGATTTGGAACCATGTCAGAACTACACCTCCCGTAATGCTCAGATTCTGAGAGTCCATCCAGAAACATGGGATGCTGGTCTAGGAGTCAGCTGCCAGAGCCTTCTCACTCATAGATGGAAGAAAGAAGAAGGAATTACGGCAGAAGTAGAGAAATAGTTTGCGGAGGAGTAAAGGATAATCACAGTGTAGAGTCAGTACATGCACACATATAAATCCCTAATAGGAAGCAAATGCAGTTTGGAACTGGAGAAAAAGAATTGTAACTACAGTGTTTTGCATTGAATGGTGGGAATTTAACATTAAACAAAGCAAACTTAGCAAGTAAGAAACTTAATACTTTTTTTTTTTTTGGAAGGAGGGTCATTGAAACTTGCTATTTTAAAATGCTCCAAGAGTGTATGACATTGGTCATACATAAAGATTTTCTGTCATTCCAGTTCTTTATCTATGAAAGAGTTTAATCTCCTCTTTGGTTTTCATAGAGTCTTTGAATAGAGAACAATAGGCTCTAACCTCATTGGGTAACTACTAAATGATATAAGGATCCCAGAATGGTTTTTCTGTGTATGTTGAGGAGGGTCCATGGGAACCAATGCCAAAATATGTAAGTCTTGATAGGAGACAAAAGCTCTTAGAATTTCTCAAATTTCTCCTCATGAAAGTCTGTACCTAAGTAAATACAGAATCTCTTTGATAAATTAATTTCCTCCAAAACCTGGACCTATTCCAAGATAGATGTTTTTTAGCCAATATTCTACTCAGTATTTATTCGTTTTTTTTCCTGGTAAATATTTATCAATCTTCTCGTCAACTATGTCTTGATATATTTTGCTTGTAGTGATATTTAAGTGAAAGATAAGTGCATTTTATCTAAAGCTACTAAGGTTGGTCTTTGATCATTTGGTGACATCAAATGTGAATACTCGTTTATTGACATTTCTTCTTCAGTCAGAGACTTTAATTTTTTTTAATGTTTATTAGTTTTCGAGGGATAGAGAAAGATAGAGCTTGATCAGGAGAGGGGAGAGAGAGACACACACACACACAGAATCTGAAACAGGCTCCAGGCTCTGAGCTATCAGCACAGAGCCCGACATGGGGCTCAAACTCACAAACCTTGAGATCATGACCGGAGTCAAAGTTGGATGCTCAACTGACTGAGCCACCCAGACACCCTAGTCAGAGCAATAATAAACTTTTAGTTTGAACTAGTACCAGTAAGGACAGAGGGATTGGAAATCCTAAAATGGGAACACTCTAGCATTAGAAAATGGAATTCTGCAGTTGGGGAAGTTGAAAAATATTTACAAGACCCTATTTTTAAGAGTTCGTACAAGACCCATATTTTTAAGATTTGGCCACTGCAGACCAAGTGGGAATAAATCTGACTGACTCTATGAAGTTATTAAGAACACATATTTCAAGGGAGGATTGAAATCCAGTGTAGAGTTAAGTTATTGTAATGACCTGGGGAGTCCTTAGTTTGTTTTTCTCTTGGTAGAGAATTTCCAAGCCTAGAAGAAGCCTCATTTTGTTTGGTTTGGTTTGGTTTGGTTTTGTAGTCTTTAGTATAAGTTTCTCTCAACTGATGCTGATTAGACCACATCATATAAGAATAATTGGTTTATAGAACTTTGATGGCTTTCTATGTCTTATCTTTTCTCTTCTCTCTAGTTGATAGCAAATTGTAATAAAGGTTCTCAGTGCTGCTTTCATCATGAAAGACTGAAGAATTACCATTGGTTCATTTTGTAAGAAAGCAAGACCTCCATGGAATAGCAGGCCTATAGTTATTTCGGAAATATGCAGCATCTTGTAAGAATTGGCCTATAATGTAAGAAACTTGACAATCAAAACGTCAATGACTCAATCTTTGCCTTAAAGCTTATCGAATACATAGACATTTCACAGATCAATTTGGTTCTTTTGGTTTCAGTGCTTATAATTTCTTGATGCAAGTCTTGGTGTGAGTCTTGTGGGCAAACACCTATCTTAAAATGTTTAAGCATTTCTAGCTTAAGATGTGAATTGGTTTGAAGTACAATATATGGTGTGTGATCAATCAATAACAGAAAGAGATCTGAAAAACAATATGGATAATTCAAACATATCAGAATTACAACACACTTATTGATCTCACTGACTTGAAAATAATTTGCTTGGTGCAGTGTTATTTTCTTAACATTAAATTTATGGCCTTTTGCTCGAGTGAGTGAAATTTAGCGCAGAATCAGTGCTTGCTCTGACAGCAATAGTAAGTAAAGCAAGGACCACCGACTGGGTAATATTTCTTGCAAATGTCTCTCGGCTCTGTATCACTGTAAATCTAAAAAATGAAACATTTGTGCTCTGTGCAAGTGTGGCATTGTACTGCTTATCACCCAAAAATCTGTGATTAATTTTTGGAATGACCCTATCTACTTTTCTTGGTATGTGGTTTGCCAAATCAATATTGAAACCACATTTACTTGATCTTTCATGTGTATGAGCATTCAACTAATCAGAACTTCACTGTGATACTCAGATAAATGATTTGAAGAAAAATGACAAGTTGTCCTGGGGCAGAGTGTATGGGAGATGGGTGGAGGAAACTGGGTGGGTGGGGATTTAGTTGCAATTTGTCTTAGATTCTTCTAAGTCCTTAGCCTTACCCCATATTGGCAGGATATAACAGAACATCAGAGCTGGAAGTATTCACTGTGTTGATTTTCTTGACACAAGGTCAGCAGAATATTTGCTTTTTTACTCTAGTAATAAACTTTTGAATTTTCAGTGATTTTCAAGGACTATAGTACTATGACTGCACAAATCTCCTTTCAGTGTTGACTCACCCTACATCAGAAAATTCTTCCTAAAAAAATTTATTGAAAAATAAATGTCCAGAATGGTAAATAAAAGGAAAAAGATCGTTTCCTTATAGTTGACTGAATTCTCTTCAACTCATACTCTCTTGTTCTTATCTAGGTTTTGATGAAGTAAAAGATCAGTTTTCCTTAAAACAATCCTTCCTCTTCCAAACAATAGCCATGAAACTATCAATGATAACCAATAGATTTCTCTTTTTCAAGGAATCAGAACTTAGTTTTTTTTTTGTTTTTTAGTCCATGTACCTGTTTTTATTCCTTTAATAAACTTTATTTATTCATTTTTCTAAACCCTTTCTAATCACTATCTATATTCTTAAACATTGCAAACAAAATTAAATCCGTTTACATCCAGTTTTTAGTGTCAGTTGGTTTTTACTGCTTGGGATACAATTACCTATAATTTTTACTAAGTACAAAATGTTAATGTAATGTAATGTAATCACTTCTTTTCCAATGTATCCCAAAACTGTCCTTCTACCAAGAATAGGAAGTTGAAAATGTGATGCCAGTTTTCATCTTTACATTGTCCCTGCTAAAATATCTGCCATTTTATCTTAAGATATCTGTCCTTTTCTATAAGCATGGAACAATTATTTTTAGGAGTCAAAAAGGACAACACATAAAATGTACTAGAAAGGTTCACCTGGAATGACTCAGCAAATATATGCTTTTACATTCACTGCTATGTAAAAATTACCTTCAAAATTTAAAAAAAAAATTGTGTTTTAGTAGATAAATTGTATTTTATGAAAGTATTTTTATCCATTTGTTTCTTTTCCTATTTCTTTCTAAAATCTGAAAAATCTTTCTGTGAGAAATAGATCTTCATATAGAAAATAAATACAGAAATCAATAAAGATAAAAATTAAAATCAGTTAAACCTCCAAAACAACTAGACATTGTTGCATATCCTTTTAGTTTAGTTTTTTTTTTTTTAAGAATATATACACCTTCATTATTTGTTTAACCACTTATCAAATGTTCACTGCATGCATATTAGGAACCAAATTCTACCATGCTGGGTATCTGCTCTATTGAACGGAATGTTTCTCTCTTAATAGAGTTTGCAGTCTAGCTGGGAGCACAGGTGATCAAAAAGTAAACAAAGATTCATGTAGTATTATAAATTGTGATACTTATCTGAAACAAACAAACCAAAAAGGTGCCATGATTGAGAATAATAGACTTGGGACAAGACCTACTTAGCTAGGGCAGTTAAAGGAGGTATTATAAGGGAGGTAATGGTTAAGGTGAGGACTGGAGGATGAGAAGGCAAGATCCATGAGATCAGCAGGAAAAAAGCATTCTGGGCAATGGAAACAACCTCTGGTCTTGTTATATAAAGAAGTGTGAGCGTTTGCCTTTGATTCCACTGGTCCCACTATGCCTAGTAATAGCTATTTGACTCCATAGACCTGCTCCTCCATACATGTCGCTGACAACTTGCTAGCTGGCTGGTGAATGGCTGACAGTGTGGATGATGTTTTTTTGGCCACTGGATCCAGTTTCAGTCCACTCATGTGAGATATGCCTATATGCCTGTTGTTTCAAAGGTGAACATCAAGAGGATTCAGAAAATACTGCAGAGAATGTGGTAGATCAAGTCATAAAGTTTAAAGCTGAGAGGAGAAATGTTGTGAAGTCACCACAGCTCTTATGGTCAGCTAAGCACTGTGTGAACCGTGACAATATAAAAGCTGCATTTTTCAATAAATTAAAGCTAGTGTAGATTCAGTTGATTCTAATGTAGGTGGAACTACCTTCTTATTCTTTAATTTGTAGAGAAGGATAGGATGACTAGAGTAAAATAGGCTTTCTCAAAAAATAAAAACTATAATTTTAGGAAATGAGTTGAGGTAGAGAGACTAGTCCAGCTTTTCACTTTGTCTTTTTATCTGAGGAGACTAGCATATCCAGTAGGTAACAGCATTCTACATCCTTTTTAAAAATTAGATCAGGAAAGAGTAAACACTTCATGTTTCATCCTAGGGAGATACAAGTGACACTTTTTGTTTCATAAGGAACTGCATGTTGAAATGTAAGGGCTTCATTCCTTAAGGTCCTAGGAAGTTTTCCTGGAGTGACATGAAAATTAAGTCAATTGAAAACCAGAATTCCAGATGCTTCACAAGGGAATGCTGTGTCAAGACATTCACCCTAAATGTTTAAGCTTCAGCTTATGAGGTGGTTTATTCAGCATAAAAATTTTCTGTCGGTCAGAGCAATTGCTGTTTCAGTGCTTCAAATCAAACACACTCTGAGGTTTAGAGATGAAAAAATAAATATTTGCAAACAGTGGTTGAATCAGGCAGACTGTTCACTCTAGTTTTCTTTGAGGATTTTCAAATCTTTTATTTTATTACTATTTCTGAATTTACCAATAAAAACAGTCACCTTGGCCACCAAGAAGGGCCTTCAGAATGAGCTATTATGCAGTTCCATGAATATTAACAGAAGAGGCTTAAAGCCTAAGAGGGTCCTTCAGAGGCCCCACACCCTAACACACATGGTCCCTTTGCAATTGACTGTCAGTCGTCAGAAAGACTGTTACTCCTAATGTCATATAGAATCAGCATATTGAACAATAGAGAAATTGCTCATAATTCTTAGTAACTTCACACTTGATTTAAAAACTGTAAAAGAAGGTATTACCCAAGAATTTTGGAAAATGTCAAATATATGTCTGACGTTATGTAACTTGTTATGTATGGTAATGCACTTAAAAATTTTTTTTTATTTTTTACTTATTTTTGAGAGAGAGAGAGAGAAACAAAGGGAAAAGGCAGAGAGAGGGAGCCACAGAATCCGAAGCAGGCTCCAGGCTCTGAGCTGTCAGCCCAGAGCCCAATGCATGGCTCAAATTCATGGACTGGGAAATCATGACCTGAGCCGAAATCAGACACTTAACCAACTGAACCACCCAGGTGCCCCGGTAATGCTTTTTTAGAACAGATTAGACCAATTTATAAAGACTTCCTCATTTATTTTTTTTCCTGCTCAATTATTGTTTCTTACTCCATATTGTTTGAACTACAGAAATAAAAATACATTAAAATTTTATTTGTATGAGCTAAAGAATGGAAGAAAATAGAAAAACAGATTTAAAAGATTGGGTTGAAGCAGAACCACTAAAGACAGCAGCCAGAATTGTCCCCTGCTTCTGCCAATCAAGCCCCAACCACTGAGTGATACAATGCTTTAGAAATGGAAGAAGACAGTAGGCAGCTGCTGCCATAGATAAGCCTACTTCAATTTAGGATAAGTGACGTCATTAAGGCTTTCTCAATGTGAAAGGCAGAAGGGACCACACACATTTCCTCTCCAATCAATGCTGAAGAATTATGAAAAGGGATTCAGTTCCATGATTGCCTCCTATCTTGGGAAAATCAACATAAAGCCCCTGAAAATCTCTCACATTGGTATTGCAAAGGATCTGAGTATTCCAAGCCAAAGGTAAAACAGCCAAGAGTTACCACATAAGAGAGCTTCAAACTCTAGGTATTTAAGTGAAGGCTTCCTCATTTAAATTACACATTTTGAGCTAAATATGCTTCACAACTTATATCTGTTCTTTAGGAGTGCTAATGGATTCTGTTATGATGCATTTTGTGAGACTCAGTTCCATTCTGGAGCCTATTACAGGATAGGGTCATCCATGTGGGGGGCGGGGGGGGAAGAGAGCGATATGCAAAATTATTTGATTCTGGGAATTTTACCTCCCAGAGTCTGTATGAAATAGGTGGATAAGGATAGGGGTACAGGAATCAGCCAGTTTATCAACAGAATATTATAGAACCTGAATCCCTTTTGATGGCACTCTGATAAGGGCAAATCTGCCCTGTCCAAAATGCTTACATTCCTGAATTAAAAAGTATCCCAATTTTATGGTGTATTCTCAAGTAATAGAATTGATCTAACATGCAAATGATAGAGGTCACTCTTTCTTTTGTTTTTAGGCCTCCAAATTTCTCTCTGTTCATATTATTCAGCGTCTATTTTCTCAGTTTGTACCAAAGAATATCAAATACAGAATGTGAAAAATTCTTGTGGATGGAGGCCTCAGCGTGCTTTAGCCACCAATTTTCAATATGTATAATGTGTGATATGCTAAAAGGCTTTCCAGGCCTCTCTAGGGAGCTAGTTATACTCATTATTATTATACATACATATATAGTGTATATATATGTGTGTATATATATATACACACACATACATTATTGCATTATATACATATATACATATATAGTATATACATGTATAGTATATAAAGACATTTATTATTAAGAATCAGCTCATGCAGTTATGGAGACTGAAAAATCCAAGTTTTGCAGCCAGCAATTTGGAGATCCAGAAGAGCCAATGGTATATAGTTCTAGTTCAAGTCCAAATCCAAAGGTAGGACGACTGCTGGACCCCCCCCCCCCCCAAAGACAGACAAGCAGAGAGAGAGGGAATTCTCCCTTATTCAGCTTTCTGTTCTATTCAAGACATTGACAGATTGGGTAGTACCCACCCACACTGGAGAGGGCAATCTGCTTTACTCAGTCTATGGATTCAAATGTTAATGTCATCCAGAAACACACTCACAGACACCCCAGAGTGATGTTTAACCAAATATCTGGCACCTTGTGGTCCAGTCAAGTTGATATAAAAAATTAACCATCACACCCATGACTTTTAAGCAGTTTAAACAGTTATATATTTGTTTTTTAAACTGCTAAACCTGGGCTGGGGAAATGAGCTTAGGTCTGAGGCCCAAATCAGGACTCTTACACTTAACCCTCAGTGTAATTCTTCCACACCAGAGGAGAAAGACTAACTTGCACACTCACCTGGCCAGCAGGAGCCAGAATTGTCCCTTGCTTCTGCCAACCAAGCCCTAAGCAGGACAGTAGGCTGGGACATGGCCCTGAAGGTTATGCCCTGTGCCCTGCATCCCAGCTCATGGGACTGTATGAAGTATTCACAGGGAGGTTTGAGGAACCTTTGCTAATCCCATTTTTAGGAAGATAGGTTCTGTACCTTTGGAATCATCCTGCATTTTATGTTTCCTACCTCCTCTCTCTAAAACCAAAAAAGTCCATCAAGTATAACTTATATACAATACAATGCAGGCAATGATTTTTGACAAAGGTAATCATGTAACTACCACCACAGACAAGATAGAGATTTCTGTCTCTCCAAAAATTCTCTTGAGAACTTTGGTAGTCGATGTCCTTCTGTCCCACCTTCAAACTCTGTTTCCTGTGGTCTACTTTGTCTCCATAGTTTAGTCTGCATTATTTAGAATTTTGTGTAAATAGAATCACACAATATGTACACTTTTGTGTGTGGCATCTTTTACTCAGCATGGTTTTGAAATTCATTCATGCTGCATTTATCAGTAATTAGTTCCTTTATATTACTGAAGAGCATCCAGTTATCTAGATGACTATAATTTGTTCATTCATGGACCTAGTTTTTGGATATTATGAAGAAAGCTACTATGAGTATTCAGTATACATTATACATATACATTTCTCTTGGGTAAATACCTAGGAGTGGAGTTGCTGGGTCATATGGTAAATTTATATTTAACTTTATCAGAAACCGTCAAATTGTTTTCCAAAGTAGCTATACCATTTTGCATTCCCAACAAAAGCTTGTGAGAGTTGCTCTAAATCTCCAGCAACACTTGGTATTGCAAGTCTTTTTTATCTTAGTCATTCTGATGGGTATGTAGTGGTATCTTATTGTATTTTTCTTATATTTTTCTGATAAATAATAATGGGCATCTTTTCCTCTGCTAATGAAGTCCAGTTTATCAAATATTTCTTTTATAGTTCATTCTTGCCTTATCCTATCTATAAAATTTTAGCTTGAACTTTGTCTCCTGTCACCTTGAGCTAGTAAGGTTGCAATTTTCCATGGGGAACACCTTTGGGGAAAAGGGCCACAAACTCACAATTCTTACCTGTCACAGTACCAGTTTCTTAAGAGTAAACTTTTCTCCTAATTCTGTTACTTTGGATGCTTTTTATTGCCTTTAAATAGTTGTTTTAAAATTATCCACCTTTTGTAAAAATAACAGTGTGACACTAAGAGTGGATTGGTACAAAGATAAACACACTAATCACTGGAGAATTATTTTTATTAATTTGTGCGAGCAAAAGAAGAAACGACTCATTTTTTTTACAGTCAATAGAATTTAGGACCAAATACTTTAGATAATAAACTAGAAAGTTTCTTCGTTTAATAACTTGTTTATTGAACCAATATCCAAAGGAAAGGAATAGAGTTGTCACTACAGTCATAGTTTTAGGGGTACTGGGAAGTTGGTTTATTCCCTTCCTCCTTCACTATAATGCCCTCCCCCCTACACAAACATCACACTCTGTCCTGGTTCTGTTGTAACATCACATCACATTTCAGGAGGTAATTCACACAACCCAAGAAATAGGATAACACACAATAGTATCTGTATCATCAGTATGATTTTTGGCTCACTTTGGTGATTGAGTGAAAATATTATTTTTCTCCCCAAGTGAGAAACTTTTAAAAATAGAAAGGCTGTGAGTGCCATCACAGCTGTGGGCACCAGCCCCCACCATCCACTCTAAATGGACCATCCTCCTATTTCCACCACCCTTCTGTAACACCATACTTCAGGTTCTCATGGTCGTAAGTACCACAGGGCTCTAGATAAGCTCTGAGTAGAACTAACACCATGCAAATGCAGTACAGGGTGCCCTCCCAGAAATTCAATTCTTACTTTTAGTAAGAGAAAGTAGCACCTGCTTCAGGGACAGAAAAAGATTTGTCTGGTGCTGAGAAGGTTCACAGAAGTGATATCTCTTTCTTATACAAGAACAAGCAACTAGACACACTTAAAGTGTCCCAAGAATAAGGAATGTCTTTAAAAGAATTTTATAAGTAATTATTTGAACAACTGAAATCACCCAGAGATTTGATGACCAGGGAAAGTGTGTAGAGGGACAGGAGCACCAGCATTTGTGTTCTGGGTACAGGAGTCACTCTTGTGGGTCTAACTAAGCAGGTGAACCCCTCAATATGGACCACAGTGTCCCTCAATAGGAATGAACCTCAGGCCTCACTTTCAGTTCAGTTTTCTTTGTTGTGAAATGTGACTTTTCCACAGTTCAAGTCTTTTGTCTCCACTTTTCTCCTTGCTGCTTACAATACACATTTGATGTTTGAGAAAAGGCAGCTTTAACTTCAACCTACTGTTCATATTTCCTGCAACAATTTTGAATAAACACTATGACATAATGACACATGAGTGTTTTAATGAAATTTAAATAGAATAGATAAATAGGACTTTTGGAAGACATACCTCTTCCTGCTATATTAAAAGAAACATCATAAAGGCTAACATGTAATTAGGTCTCAAATGTTGTGTGAGCACCTTTACATCTTGTCAGGCAGAAAACAAATGACTGTTTTCTTGACTTGAGTAAAAAAAAAAAAAAAAAAAAGAGGCTCAAACCTTAGCTCCTTTCCATATTTATAGGGCATTGTTTTTTTTTAATGCCAATAAGAAAATATTCAATATATTTGATCACTTATATATGCTACTTAATGTAATAAATATACACAAATATTAACTAAACCCTCAGCATAACCCTATAAGGTAACTATTGGCCAAAAGCAAGGTTCATCTCACATTTCTTTCTGAATTGGATTATTCTTTTTCAACTGAATTTCATCATCATTTTCTTTTCCTAACATTAAAAAAAACCTCTTGTACGCAGTACATGTGTATATTTTAAAGATACTTCATGATACATTTACATAGCCATAAATCCCACCTGGATTTACTGTTACATATATAAAACAGATACTGAATAAGTGAAATTTCCAGTCCTTTCCTTGAAAAACTCCAAACCACCCATATTGCCATATATACATTGCTGTCATACAGTTACAAATAAACTTTTCATTAAATTATAGGTTAAATGCTTTGAAAGATTATTGCTAGCATCCATAAGCAGCTTAACTGAACTAAGTAAGTATATTTTCTGTAAATCTTGGTTTAGGACCAGGAAAAATAGGTGAATATTTGGTCTGATTGCGTTAAGGGGGGCCCAAACCATCCCATATTCCAAATATTTTTAGCAGACTTAAAAATTTGACTTTATGTCAATTTCAGGGGTATGTCTTTTGAAAGCTTCTGTTATCTATGAGCTTCTTCAAGAGCATTGCTTGGCAGTATTTCACATCTTGACATACACAGTTGTTAGATCTGGGAGCTGTTTTCAAGCAGAGGGCTGATCCTTGAGATGATCAGCCACACAATTTGTTCATTTTACAAACATTTATTGAATAGCTGATATATTCTGAACATAGTCCTCAATGAGCTCATAACCACATAAATAAAAACATGCAGAATAAGGGAACAAAACTGTAAGATTATTAAAGAAAAGTCACATTTTACGTAGGGTTAGAATATGAAGTAAACACTTGAACCAAAAAAAAAAAATTATGTATTGAAATTATCCTTAAAAATCCGTAAGAAGTCATCAGGTTGGAAGTTTACATACTATTTCTCAATGAGTCTACACCAGCCTGCTTTCCTTCAAGCATCTAGAAAAGATTGTTGTTGTTTTCAGTTGGCTATCAGACGACATAGTTGAAATATTCTTGTTTAAAAAATCTTGTAAGCTTTGGAGGATGCCAACCCTATGAGGGACACATAGGAACAAAGACCGCCCAAAGGGGAGTAGATTCAAGTCTCCCATTTCTTTGTCATTGGGGTGCCTACACTTGCAGACTGGAATGGCTAGTGGTTCATTGACCTGTACACACTCTCTCTCTCTCTCTCTTTTTCTTTTGATTGCATGCATATAGCTGAATGTGGGCAATAAATAAGTGTATGTTGCAGTGTCCAGTGAAAACTCATACTTGGAGTGTCGAAGAAGATTCCAAAGTATAGATAATGCTTGACTTGAGTTTTGACAGATGAGTAGGAATTTAATATATTGATTGCTAATGTGGAAATTCCAGGGAGCAAATAGCATGAGCAAAATCATGAAAGAGTGGGAGTTTCTGGCACATTAATGAAAGTAGAATTAACTCTCTATGGCAAGAAGGTGAAGCAAGAAATACAAAGAAGCCAGATCCTGAGGAAGTTTCTTCTTTGGAGAAATCAGAAAGGTCCTTTTAAGATGCAGGATGGTTGGTGGGGAGACAAGAACAAAAGCTGACAAGAACAAAAGGGACAACTGACCAAGGGGATATTAAGCATCAATAGCTGAGGGTATTAACCAGGCTCCAAAGATTTACCCCAGGAAACTTCCTAATCCTAGAATAGGAGCCAGACTCTCACCTTAGTGTCTTCTCCATTCACTGCCTCTTTCATTGCTTTTTCCTTTATGTCACACCACTTACTTCTTCCTCAATGAAGAATTATATGTAGTATGTTTGTATATATAACATTTACATATATAATATTTATATATTAAAAATAAAAATGAAATCAAATTAAATTCTTGAAAAATATGTATTTAATAATATCTATAAATATATATTTGTTCCCTCAGCTACTTTCTCTTTAGCCCCTCTGAGGTTGCAAGAAAAATCAGTGTTTTCTGTCTGTTGCCTTTTCAAAGACTGTTAGGATCAATTCTTTCAGGTCACTAGTGTTTCCTTCAGTGTACAAAAGCATAATCTACGCTTCAGGTATATTTATTTTTAAACTAAATCTATTTATTACTTTGGTCAGTGATATGTCATTAGCTCTCACTCAGAAAACCATTAGCATGACTCTGTCGTCACAAATCATTTTGCTATGAACAAAAAGTGGAGTTTTGGTTTGGGCACATTATCACCAAAAATCAATTTTTTAAAAGACAATTTAATTAATTAATTTATTTCTTAGAGAGAGATAGGGAAGGGGAGCAAAGAGGCAGAAGAGAAAGGGAGAGAGAGAATCCCAAGCAGGTTCAATGCCGTTAGCCAGAGCCCAACGTGGAGCTTGATCCCACGAACTGTGAGACCACAACCTGAGCTGAAATCAAGAGTCAGACACTTAACCGACTGAGCCACCCAGGTGCAGCCCCAAAAAATCAATTTTTAAAAGATACATGCAAGTTTTCATTTTTGCCACCTTTGCCAACTCAGGGTCTTATGCCAATCTGGTAGGGAAAAGGCATCTCCTTAATCTAAAACGCTGTCTTTTGTTATGATACTGCTTATAGTATTTCCATGCTTATCACTTTTGCCTTTCTGCTTTCACAAAAACATTCATGTTCCTGGCCATTTTTATTGAAGTGTTTGTATTTTTTCCCACTGAGTTGTTACAATCCTTATACAATATAAATGACCATTATCTTTAATCTTTGTTTCAATTATTTTGTTCAAACTTACATTTGCCTTTAAATTTTATGTTGTCTTAAGATATATGGGACTGTGGGTCTTATGTAGCTCATTTATTATTTTTTCCCTTTTTACTTCCATCTTTTATGTTATACCTTTTACCAGCTGAAGATTATACAACTTTTGAAAACAGTTGTTTCTTTTCTTTACATTTAATTCTTTAACCCATTTGGAACTGATCTTAGCCTATAGAGTGAGGTAGAGTCACGACTTATTCTTTTCACTGGTTGTGACACATACAGAGACACACTGTTCCTGTCCCTCATGAAAAGGACTCTGCTCAGCCTTGAGGGGCATGGCTAACTGCCAGCCTCCAGCTGTGAGCTCCTCCAAGAGTCCACCTCAGCTTTCAATTTTTTTTTTTAAACGTTTATTTATTTTTGAGACAGAGAGAGACAGAGCATGAACAGGGGAGGAGCAGAGAGAGAGGGAGACACAGAATCTGAAACAGGCTCCAGGCTCTGAGCTGTCAGCACAGAGCCCGACATGGGGCTCAAACCCACGGACCGTGAGATCATGACCTGAGCCGAAGTCAGACGCTTAACCGACCAAGCCACCCAGGCGCCCCCTACCTCAGCTTTCAAGCAAAGGTCAGTCACACTCTTCTTGGGCTGGCCTCTGGCCAGTGACCAGGCAAAGCAGTTGTAGAAGGGCCGGCTTTTTCCACTCAGTGAGGGATGCCTCCAAGTGAGCAGTGTACCCTCTATCACTCCATCGCTCCCCTTTGGACTGTCAGAGACTTCACTTCGGTCAGGACTGCTTCATGGTGGGACAACTTCCTGGCCCAATCCTGTGTCCTCCTTTTTTCCTTCCTGAATGTTAATCCCCAAGAAACTTTTGCTCTTCTAAATTCATCTCAATGTGTACTTCCCAGAGAATCCAACCAGTATTCTGATTTACCAATTAACTACTTCCATATCCCTAGTTAGAAATAACTCCCAACAAGTCAGGGCCCGGGTCTCCTCCTTGGTGTTTTATTCCATGGCACTGATCTACTGATGTAGATGTGTTCTTTTGACAGTTTCAAAGTTTAAATAACTAATTGTCTAGTTACTAAATTAATGTAATATATGAGTATATATATTTACAATATAAATGTATATGTATGTATGTATATATAATGAATATTTTCCTATGTGATTCCATTTTTCTTCCACATAAAGTTTAGACTTAGTAAAATTCAGAAAGACCCTTAAGATTTGCTTTCTCTATCCAAGAAATTGTGTCTTCTTTACTCATGCCAGTCTTCTAGTTCATCCCAGTAAAGTGGTGTAGACTATACAGGCATATTCCTGCATCTTTATTACTGAATTTATTCCTAAGTTTTTTGTAATGTTTATGGCTGTAGAATTATTTTTTAGTGGTTTGTTACTAGCATAAGAAAACCTCTTGATTATAGTGAGTTTTTAAATCATCCGTATTGCTGAACTTTCTAAAGAATTCTGAGTTTTTGCTCAATTTTCTTAGGTTTTCCATGTACCAAAAGTATTATCTAAAAATATTATATATATATTCATTCATTGTTCATTTATTAAAATAAATAATTTATTATAATAAATAATAAATGAATTATATATTATAATATATAACACATATTATATATTGTTATATATAATATATCATATATAAAAATATATATAATAAGCTAAGTATATTTTAAAAATATAATATTTATTATAATATATAATAACCATAATATATAATATCTAAAATAAGTTTATATATAAAATTATATATATACATATATATGTGCATATATATGTGCATATATATATATATATATATAATAGTTAGTGAGGGGATAGCATCAGCCTTTACACAACATCTCAGGAGCAGGACCACTGTGGGTGACAGCAAGGCAAAGACCACATGGAGGTGAGCAGTGATGGGACTCTAGGCAATGTGGGACAGTGCAGCTGTGTTCAGACTGGGCAGAGTCTGACAGAGCAGGTGGCTTTAAAGCAGTGGAAAGGTGACTTTAGGCACAATTTGGGAGAGACAAGTGAGAGAGAAATCTACAGCAGAAAGAAGGCAGAAGCGTGGACAAAAATGTTCAATTTGTTTTTTTAAAGAAACTTTAAAAAACATTTTTTTAATGTTTATTTATTTTTGAGAGAGAAAGAGAGAGAGCGCGAGCTGGGGAGGGGCAGAGAGAGAGGGAGGCACAGAATCTGAAGCAGGCTCCAGGCTCTGAGCTGTCAGCACGGAGCCCAATGTGGGGCTCAAACTCACAAACCACGAGATCATGACCTGAGCTGAAGTCAGAGGCTTAACAGACTGAGCCACCTAGATGCCTCAAGAAAACTCTTTTTGGAGATCCAGAAACCTAAGAGGAGCATGGCTGACATGTTGTTATTTGGAAAGTGGAACAATTGACCCAGCAGCCCTCAGTATGATGTGTAAGACCACTCATGATCTGGCACCTGGCTTTCTTCCAAACTCTCTTCATTCTTTCATTCATTCTAAGAGAACCCATGCTGCCCCTTTGCTTGAAATATTTGTATCTTGGATAATTACATGGCACACTTCCTCCTCAAAAATCACTATTTCAGCTTGTGAACATAGCATAATCTGTAGAGTTGTCCAATCACTATGTTGTACCTGAAAGTAATGTAACATTGTGTGTCAACTATACTTCAATAAAAAAGTCACTGCTTCAGCAAATTAGACCCTCACCAATTCATCTAAAACAGAAATCTCATTTTCTATCTCTCACTCTGCTTTATTTACTTTAAATTTAGCACAACCAGGAATCATATTACTTTTTATTTATTTGCTACATGCTTCCCTAAAGGTAAGTTTCACAAGTTCATGGATTTAGTCTTTTTTTTTTTCCCTTCCACTGCTAAATCACCACTAAAGGATGGTTCTACACTCAATTGTATTTAAAATAAACAAATGTAGGGGCACATTAACCTGAGTTAGGGGATATTAGGGTTGCTAATTATCTAAAGGTCTTTTTATTTAATAAGAAGGCTATTTAGTGTTGTCAAATACCATTTTGTTATCTCGCAAAATGATCTACTCTTTTTTCTCTTTGACTTCTTCATATGATAAATTGTGTTAATATATTCTCAAATATTAAATCAGCATGAATTTCAAGAAGAAACCATGCTTGTCGTATAATATTAATTTTAAAAATACTATTTTGAGTCCCATATAGCAATACTCTGCTTTAGGATTTTTCATCTATATTCATAAGTGTATTGGTTGGTAATTTAAATATTCTGTTTTTATCAATATCAGGGTTATTCTAGCTTCAAAATGCATTCCAAAACTTCCTACCTTATTTAATGCTTTTTAAATAGGTTTTTAAAAATTGCATTTTTATCAAAGTAGAGCAAGTGCACAGACTCAAATTTAAATGGTAAGGGACGGCTTTTAATAAAATTCACCCAGCTCCTTTTCCTCTCCTCCCCTCCTTGAATCTTGTTTCCTAGAGTCATCCCTTTTCATCCATTTGTTTCAGAGTTTCTCAAAGTTTTTTCTGTATTTCTGAAAAATATTCCTTCATTTATTAGCTTAGACATTATCTCTTGACTTGTGATTACTTTGCACTTATCGACTTTCCATCTGCCAGCACCCTGTCTTCCCAGTGTTGTTGGGGAATTTGCTGTGCTCCAGAGGACATATGCATTCTGAACCATGGACCTCTGCTGCTTGTTCCATCAGCCAGCATGTCAAGGCCTCCACTCCTACACCAAGGATATCAGCACTCCTGCTGCATTTCCTTTCCCCATATTCTCCACCTCCCAGTCTCTGCTTTTTCTTTATCTATTTTTGTTCAAGTTATATGTGCACAAAAGTTAGAGTCAATTAATTTTACAGTGTTTTTTATGTAAACTAACCATTCACTATTCCCTCCTTCCCAATTTCCCTTTTTGGAATTCACTGCATTTGCTCCTCGTGGCTAATTCTTTTGTTATTTCCATTAAAAACCTCTAATTTTCTTGTCTTGCTGCTTCGTGATTTTTCATCTTGACTTTCTACAAAGGATAAACGGGGTTGAACTACTCTTTATCCCATGTTTTCACTCATGTAATATGCCCCTTTTTCTTCCCAATATGGTGAGAATAATATTCATTTACTCTATTTTGCTATGTGTAAACATTCTTCCACCAGAGCCATGTTGAAAATTAAGACTACTTATTCATTCCAAAACAGTTTATTTCTCTGTTAAGTAATGATACCTAGTTTTTTGTTTACTTAGTTTTCTATATAATTACTAGTTAAAGATCAAGTTACCCACATTTTCTAAGTCCCCTTTCGATAGATTAAGTTGTATAAAGCATTCCATAAGTTTCAACTTCCTGAAGGAAATCTTGTCCAGAAACTTCTGACCTTCAATCTTTACTCTTCTCCCTCTGTGTCTGGACATTTCCTCTGCCTCTTGCCTGGTACATAGTTCCAGCTTCCTGTATCCTGTGCTCTTATTTGTTTAGTCTACTTTCATATTTTGGAGGAGCACATAATGTATTGTCTTCCTGAGAAACTTGTGCGGAAAGCAATATTTTAAAATTTTAACTTTTAATTCGTAACAGATTAAAAATCCAAAGTTACAGAAAAGTTATAAGAACAATAGTATAAAGGAGATTCATATTACCTCTAACCGGGTTCACCTATTGTTACCATTACTTCCATTGCTTTATTATTGACTCTTTCTCTGTTAGACATATATTGGCTATTTTAGGAATAAAGCAACAGAGAGGCTGACTGAGGCCTAGCCTATCTGGATAGGCTGACAGCAATTGCCTCAGCATGTGCGGGCAGGGCTTGCTCAGCTAAACTGGATGGTCCCAAGTGATAGAATAAAGAGAGCTTTAAGGCAAGAATATCTCTTCTACCTTCCCTGTTTCTTCTCCAGAGAGTTGTGCTACAGTGCTTTCCCTCCTCTTCCATGTGTAACATAAAGGGTATGTTATATAATATATAATGTAATTATATGTGTAATATACAATATACAATGACATATGTAATATACAATAGTATACATAATATACAATAATATATGCACACAGCACCCCACTTGGGCCTGCTGTTTTCTGTTGTCCCTGCAATCTGTCTCTGCTCTCCCAGGCAGGTTGGCTTCCTTCCCCTGTGCCAGCTGCCGAAGGCCAATTGTACAGAGCTTTGACCCATGGTAAACACACAGTTCATCTCAATTCTTCTAGAAATGTGTTGACCCCTGCATCATCTGCTTTTAGCTTTTCTACTGTTTGGTGTGTAGTTTTAGGTATGTATATACGTTCTGCATTCCTTTATCACCATTTAATGTAGTAACTGGATAAAGAGTAAATGAACATGTATATATATTCAGTTCCATGTTTTGGCTTGGGAATGAAACAATTATAGCCTGGAACATACTTGTTTTGTTTGTTTGTTTGTTTGTTTTTAATTTGAAATTTGGAAGGGGCTAGAGAAGGTAGCACTAAGAAGTCAGGCTATTTGTAGGGGGACTAATAAGAATTCGGATTATGTAAGAATTTATTCTTTGCCCCCCCATCCTTAAAACCCATCCAGGACTTTGCCATTATTTTGAAGAATTTATTGACAACATTTTCAATTCTTTGACCTTCAGATTTTGTACCTTTTCTTGAGCCAAAGCTGATGATGTACATTTTACTGGGAAGTTCATCAATTTCTTTGATATTTTCAAGGTTAAGAGAGCTAAACATAATTTCCTTTTAAACTTTATGAATATTTTACATCTGTAAGCATGTCATCTTTTGCATTCTTATTAATGGGTATGTATAAATCCTCTTTTGTGTTTAATTTACTTTTGCTAATAACTAAGTATTTTTATTTGTTAATTATTCCATTTTTGCCTTTTTAAAATTCAATTCTCTGCATCTCAGTTTCCTCATCTTTAAAATAATGTTATTAGTAGTATCTATTTCAATGGGTTGTAGAGAAGATTAAAATGAAATCCTATATACAGAGAAACTAGAAGAGTTAACTCTTCTAGCTAACAGCAGTTAGCTGCTGTTTATTTTGCCTCCTTAATCTGGGTTTATTTTCTTGTTCTAGTCTTAATTTAGAGAGTTGGATATTTAGTTAATTTATTTTTATTCCTTCCTGTTTAATCATGAAAGTAGTGAGAGTTAGTTTTTGTTTTTTTTTGTTTTTTTTTGTTTTTTTCCCGGAGCATAATTTTGGCTGCATCTCAACATTTTTATGTGGAACATTTTTCATTATTGTTGTTTTCTAAATATTCTCTGATTACATGTTTTAGCTCTTTCTGTTTTAGGAAATGGCTTCATCCAACCATAAAATCCATTGACCAAGCCAGCAAAGAGCTTGCTTTCCTTTAGGCATAGCTGGGCTTGCTTGAGCATTTCCTCACTCAGCTGATTCTGATTTACAGCAGTGATAGGCATTCCCCCTCTCTCAGAGCTCTTTGACCTTTGCTTCTCGAAAATAGAATAACTAATCCAGCTTCTCCTAGCCTGTCTGCAGGTTGCTTGTGAGACTACATTGCTTTCTTAGGAAAGTGAGTTGTGAGTTTCACAATCCACCTGATTCCATTTGCAGTATATGAAACAGAAATTTTTGAATTTTGTAGCCTATGAGTGGCACCTTCCCTAGTTTTCAGTGCGTTGGACTTTCTTTCATTATAATTATTAGTATGTTTTTACCATTTTGGTTATTTCTGTTAGTTATAGCCAAAGGATTGAATATTTATGCTTGTCTACCATATTTTTTAGAAGTCTAAATAAGGATTTAAAAACCAATTAACTACCATCTTTTTATTTTGTGTGAATCTTCAAACTCATCTTGCAAAAAATTGTGACCACAAATTAGTGCTGCCTGTTTTTATGTAATTCTTTATGCAAATGTGAGATATTTTGCTATGTGACTTCTATGAAAATGAAAGATTAGATTGATAAAGAATACATCAGATTACATTTACATACATTTAAAAATAAATTTAGTCTGTATTACCTATTTTATACTTTTGAGTATGCTATAAATAATCTATAATTTCTTTTAAAAATGTTTTGTATTATTTTAAAAATTTATTGGAAAGCTAACAAAGGTTTTACTTTTTTTATTTTTTGAGAGAGAGAGAGAGCACGTGCAAGCATGCACAGGGTGAGAGGGGGAGGGGCAGAGAGAGAGAGAGAGAAACAGAGAAAGAGAGAGAATCCCAAGCAAGTTCTGCACTGTCAATGTGGAGCCTGACACAGGGCTCAAACTCACCAACTGGTAAGATCATGACCTGAGCTGAAATCAAGAGTTGGACACAACTGACTAAGCCACCCAGGCACCCCATAACAATTTTTTAAAATTTGTTTTGCCTAGTTATATGCTAATCTTCTATACTTTTAGTTTTTGTTCACATTAGGAAGAATCAATAATTGTGTTAGAAAATATGCTGTCATATGGGTGTCTCAGAACTCCAATGGAGTTCACTCTAAATCACCTATACCCTGGTTTTCATGTTTGTAAAAAACCATTTGCAGAGGCAAGCTGGAAACTATCTAGTAATCAAATCCCTGCAATTAGTTTTCAACCCAAACAAAACCTTTTGCATGAAAAATCCTTAAAGAAAAAAAAAAAATAAAAACAAACTTACAAAGAGTTTGGGATCCTGTCCTTAAGTATCTGTAAACTAGAAGCCTGAAGTTTCATTCTTTTCTGCAGAAGTCTTGCTAGGTTTCTTTGCAGAATCCCTTGGTTTCTTTATGTATATATTTTTCTTAATGTGTCCTTAGTGATAAGCAGCACACTTCTGTATGAGTTTTATACATTTCCAGAGAAGTTCACCTTGTGTGTTTATTCCTTCCATCTGGTCATCTGTTACCTCCATTATCTTACCTCTTTGGGGAGGGGCAGGGAAAGACTGTGCATGTGTATGTGAATATCTCAAGTCAGTCATATTGTTCAATTAGGAAAAAAAAAAAGAGAGATATGAATCCCCTAGTATTACTAGAAGACCAATCAAAACCACTTGGAATAGTTTTAAACTCACGATGCATATACCCATGAGGCTTGCTTGAATAAAGTGAATATTCCTATGACACTTTCAAAAGCTACTATATCAGAATCTCTGGGGAGTGGTTCAGGACCTGTAATTTTCAGAAGCCTTCTTGGTGACTCTGAAACAGGTAATCTATAGATCTCGAGTATGAGTAATGTCGATTAGAAAGGAAGAGAGACCTAGTCCATTATAACAGAAAGTTAAATGGCTTTGTTATTTGTAGCTGCACGGTGAATTTGGAAGGCAACTTTTTTTTTTTTTTTTTAAGTAGCTTCCATACCCAGCATGAAGCCCAACACAGGGCTTGAACTCAAGACCCTGAGATCAAGACCTCAGCCGAGATCAAGAGTCAGACACTTAACTGACTGAGCCACCCAGGTGCCCCTGGAAGACAATTTCAAAAGAAAAGCAGATTAACTTATTTAATTTCCCTCTGCCCAGTATATGTAGTATTAAAATCTATCTGAAGGAAATTCTTTTCCTGACTGAATCCTAGAAGGAATTTATCATGGGGATCCTTACAAAAGGGACATGGAGTAGGCAGTTATATGTCCAAGGTTTTAATTTTATCTCTCTAAAAGCAGAGAGCATAATATTAAATCTTAACCTTTAGAAGATGTTTTTGTAAGAGGCTAAGATAATCTAGGAACAATTCTCTCTTATAACTTAAGACAGAGGTAAAGCTGGAGAATGGATATTTAACTATGCTTTAAACCAACTCTTTCAAGTATCAAACATTTTAACCAAGTTTTATGCAAAGACTGAATAGCAGACTATATTTGAACCCTCTTCCCAGGGCCAAGGGCACCAAAATTCTTTGTTTTGGATAAAAGAAAGCACTGTAGATTTCAGATCCCAGGAATACAGATGGCCAAGTTGACATCATGGACATTTAACAATTGACTTCAGGTCTATATAGAAGGAAGGCCCAGCTTGCCTTTTGCAGCTCTCCATTTTGTCCCTCTACCTGCCCTTACCCTCTTTTTCTGTGGTCATTTTTGTCAAGAAATGTGTCTCAGGGTTTCTGATGTTCTGCCAGACTGTAGGTATAAGGTTAAATGCACCTCCTGTCCTCCCAGTCACTTTCATCTGTCAAGGTTGTTCAAAACTGAGAGTTGCCCCAGGAGGACCAAGGACCTGAAGGACTAGTGTTCCTTGTTGCAGGCTTCTCAGGTGCCTGAGAGCCTGAGGCATACACCCAACTCATTTCGAAGTACAGCTGAACTGGAGCTTGACCATTGACTTCATTTCTTTCTATTTTCTGTATGGCCTCTGATCTCAAGCTGTATATAACCAGAAAGTAACAGAATTTTCATACTAAGGAGTAGGTAAAGAATTTGATAAAGGAAATCAATAGTTGCCTGGGTTCTCTGGTAGTTTTTTCCAGTGGATTAATTCTCTCCATGTTAATGATAATAGGTCAGGCCAGTGTTGGTAATGACAGAATGTCCAGTGGCAAATGAAACATCAAAATACAAAGGGAGAAAATGGCATTACACCTGAAGAGTTAAAGCACCAACAGGCTATCTTTTGCTCATTATAAATTTTAAATGATAATTTCTTTAAGATTTATAAAATGTTCAAGTAGCTATAGAAAGTTGACATATTTGGCTCAAGATTTTCCTTGTTACTCACTAACTGGGGGTGGGGGGTGGTGGGGAGTTGGTACTTGGCATAAGGAAGAAGGCATTGTCAACTCAAATTGCTCCTTAAGATTGAAACAATGTTTTTGTTTCATTTTTGCTCTGTTTTCCTTGTTATAGTTACTATTAGAACATAAAATATATAAGCAAGCATTTTCTTATAATTTCTTAATACATAGACCATTTTTTGAAGTCTAAATTTAAAGATTCATGTAAATTTGATTTTCCCTCAATATTTCTGTCATTGCCATCTCAACTATTTGTTAAAGTGCAGATTCCTACACACAATCTTCAAGAGATTATTTTTCTTTCATTTAAAAATCATTTACCTGTTTTTAAAGTCACCCAGGAGAGATATGTTTCATTTACTCTTTCTCTGAAGCTCCTTAAAGCTGGATGAAAGTCCCAGAGAAGTAATTGTAGAAACACTGTAGATAACACCCTGTGTCTGGCCATGCATATCCTATAAAAGGATAAATGAGTCATGCAAATACATTCCATTAGTGACCTTGTTATAAATTCCATTTTTACCACATTCATGAGAAAGCTCTAATTTTAAAATGCCTTTAGATGGATGCTACCCTCAAAAATGTACCCAGAAGTCACACACGAGACTAATAATCTGGTATATACAGCATTTATTTGGTTCAACCAAGTGTTTTCTATGTGTACTTTTAAACTTTATCAAGTGCAAAGGGAAAAAAAAATATTCAACAGCCAAAACCCCTTGTCAGCAGTGCTCACTTTCCTTACAAAGTTATCTGCCAAGTTCAAGTTGCTGGGATTTGACTGTTAGGAATGTTGATGCTCATTGCCTACTTCAAAAGCTGTGTCCCAGCACTTTTTTCCCTAGCCCTTAGAAGAAGATGCCATTATTAAATCCTAAAAGCTCCTTCAGAAGAAGTTAAATCTGATTTTTTTACATCAGTTTTAGTTCAGACGTAAATCTGTTGAATCAGCCAATGGTAATGACTTGATCCTTAGCCCAGTTTTGAAACCCGCTGATAGGAGTGTGTGGCCACTACACTGAGGTGTGGAGGCTCCGTCTGAACATAATCCCAAGCTCTTCATTTTGTCTCTTTTATAACAGAAGTGGGTAGAACACTCAGTCCCAGCACAGACCAGTCCTGAATCTGTAACCCCATCCCAGATGCATGTTCATCCACCGTATCAGCTTGATCTGAGTGCTTTTACCTGCTCTCTTGTTTCTGGCCCCTTGGAAATCAGTACAATTCATCAATGCAACAAGTATTGCATTACATTATCCTTATGGTCACCAGTTTGACTCTTAATTGGTATAAAGCTGTGCAAGCAACAAGAGAAGCAGAACCAAGGCAAATATGAACACCTCGGGCTTTAACTCATTTTGGGCAGATAACCCAATTAGGCAATTTGGCTGCTATGTACAGATAAGTAGGGACATAGAGCAAAAAGAAACCCTTACCATATCTTAAGGCTTTTTTAGTATATTGGTAGAGGTTGCTCTTTCATCATAAACAAATACATTTGTTTTTCCCTGACTTGTCACCGAGGCTTCTGGTTTGGGTAGCTCCTGGTAGGTTTTGCTTTTCCCTTATGTTAAAGTGACAAAAGCCAATGCAAATAAACTCAGTTCAAATAAATTCTTTGCTCAACCACCCCATTGCTTGAGGGGCAACCACATCTCATGCCTGCAAAAATGGAGGCAAAACACAGATACCAGGGAAGGGTTGGAATGGTATTTCATAATTTCAGAAGATAAGAGGCCTAGAAGTTCTCTTTAAAAAAAAAAAAAGAGTTGATAATTTTTATGACATTATAGACTTTTAAAAAGCAAATAGATGGCTTGAGTACAATTCTGCTTCATATATGCATTTTCTGTAGCTACTGGTGTGTCTTCTAAGTGTGTGTGTGTGCGTGTGCGTGTGTGTGTATGTGTGTGTGTGTTCATGCTAAATCCAATTATATGACTAGAAAAAAAGGACAAAAATGGGTTTGTCTTACTGGAATGGACATAAGTAAGTCCAAATTCTCTAGCTGTTTAAGGCACATGCATAAGAAAGAAATAGTTGCAAAAATATTAAATAAAAGATTAAAATAAAACTAAAGGAAAAATAAAGAAATAGGTAGACAAAACAATAAAATTAACACCAAGTATTTGTGTTCTCAAAGGGTTTTGCTGGATAGTGTGCTACGTTTCACTCTATCTTTTCTAGCTATTTCTTAGAAGGTCTTTTTACTCTTTTTACTAGACACCAGCATCTTAGGCTGTAGATGAGAAAGTAGTACACATTAACGTAATGATTTGGGGACATTTTACTGATTAGTTTTATCACTAGGAAGGTGTCAGGTGAGAATTCATATTATCTAAGATAAAGGAAAGCAGACATTCTTGTCTGCCCATGTGAAACTTACTAAGTTTATTTGCTTTCTTTTATTTAAGTCCTAGCAAACCTCATCCCAAGTTCAGACTCAATATTATGGTTTTGTCTCTCTCTAATTTTTTAAAAGAGGAAAAACCTGAATTCATGAAGCTGCTCATTTAAAGAGCAGTTTGTTACATGAAAAAGCAATCTGTATCAGAGAGTGATTAGCTCCATGAGTCCTATAAATGTAGTAAATGTGAGTAATTTGGACTGATTTGAATAGTCTGAATTCAAGACAAATTTTAATTACAGAGTTCTTTGAAAAATATCTAGTCATGTTGCTTTCAAGTAACTATACATATAGGAAGCAAAATCACACATGTCTCTGTACAGGGAGAGGTAGGGAAAATTGCTCTGAAGGACATATGTGCAACTCCTAACTTGACTGTTGTTTATAGATATATAATGGAGAGTTTTCACAAAATTATACTTCTAAGTTCCTCCCAATTTCCAAGACTTTACAGTTTTTGTTTAGCAGAAAACACATTCTTGGAGGTGGGAGATATATCTATAGGTAAGTTTCCCCTAGTTATTCATCTTTTTTAAATGTTTTAGAGCGTCTTGTCCATTACCATCGCATATGAACTTTAGAATCATTTCATCAAGTTCCAAAAACAATCTCATTGGCATTTTATTAGACTCATTAAAACTAAAAAATTAATTTTATTAGATGATATTTTAAAAATATTCAACCTTAGTTTCTAGGAATTTGGCATATTCTTCCAATTATTAAAGTGTTCTGTCTCTTAAAGTAGAGTTTTAAAGTTTTGTTTTGTTTTGTTTTCCCCTGTAGGCCTCTGAAGAAAGCTAATCTTAGATGTTTTAGGATTATGGTTGCTATTATGAAATGGGTCTTATTGGTTGTTGCTAAAATAGAATATAGCTATTGACATTGTATGTTTTATAGCCAACTAATTTACTAATTTTTATTAATTATAAAAGATTTTAATAGATTTGGTGGGTGATGATGGGGTTTTAGTACATGTCTATAGTTTTCAAAAGTTATGTGACTAGTCTGTTTCATATCATAATGGACATCTTTATCTAATTTTAATTTTAATATGGTCTCAAGCATTTCATCACAATTCTAATATTTTCATTGTTAGGAAAAGTAGATCATTGTTTTTAAATATAGATTCTTAATGTTAAAGTATATTTTGATTCCTAATTTTTAAAGAGTTTATGCTGTTAATTATGTATATTAGATCTTAACAAATGACTTGTAGTATCTATTATGAGTATCATACTTGAGATAAATTGTACTTCCATACTTCTACACTTGACATAAATCATACTTAGTAGTGGTCAAGTGATATATTCTCCTTAAGTATTTACTCTTTGTCTTCAAAGTTGAACCTTGAGTTGAAATACAGTAGAATCTTGGTTTGCGAGCACTTGTATATCAAAGCGAATTTCAAGAACCATGGGCTCAGTTGTGATCATGTGACATTCAGCCTCACATTCTACTCATACTGCAAGACATCGTTCATTTTTCAAGTTAAAATTTATTAGAAATGTTTGCTCGTCTTGAGGAATACTTGCAGAACAAGTTATTTGCAATTCAAGGTTTCAAATCTTATAAAAGTCTTATAAAACATTTGAAATAATTAGCCAACAGCAACTATGCTCCTCTCTTTTTGTCCTTTTTTTTTTTCATCTAGAATTATTTTCTTAACTCTGCCATTCCCTAAGAGTACCTAGTACTGAAATTCTTTCATTTCACTTGTTTGTTTAGCCCCTTTCTTTCACTTGTTCATTCTTTCTGCTATACTTGAAATACCCTTCATTTTAAAACTAAGGCTAAAGAAATACAGGACAACTCAAGGTTTGACAATATACAGAAGATTGGAAATGAGATAGCCCAAGAAGCCCTATTTGCCTCTTCTCCAGGGTTATTTAAATGGGAAAAATTAAAGATTAGAACCAAAGAGAACACTGGGAGGGATACAAGAGAAAAACAAAACAGAACAGATGTCAGCTTTTATTTCTCAATATCTTTTTACTCCCCATTTCATCATTTTTGGCCAGAGGTAAGAGAAAACAAAGCATCCATTTTACATCCTATTTTCTGATTCTTCTCTCTTCTTGTGTTCTCAGTTAATTTCCAGTGGACATCTTAGCACCCAGCCTCCCACAGTCTCTCAAGGGTGTCTTAAGGTTATTGTGATCCAGAGGGCTGTATAAAAGGCACTGTTTATCTGCCAGACATTGGCCAAACAAAGTAAATGACTGTAAAAATTCTAGAGCTCAGGGCTTGCACAGACTCTTTTTGCAAAATGATGCTTTAATTTTTCTGATTTAATTAGTCAATGTTATTGTGGTTTTATTGTCTTCATTAAAAATTTTTTTTTTTACTGGGGTTATTTATTTTTGAGAGAGAGAGAGAGAGAGAGAGAGCACACAAGTAGGGGAAGGGAAGAGAGAGAGAGAGGGAGACAGAATCCAAAGCAGGCTCCGGGCTCTTTGCTGTCAGCACAGAGCCTGATGTGGGGCTCAACTCACAAACCATGAGATCATGACCTGAGCCAAAGTCAGATGCTTACCCGACTGAGCCACCCAGGTGCCTCTATTTTCTTCATTTTTTAATGAACTATGTTGGGCAAAACTTCTCCATTTACCTTATTTGTTAAATTAATGACTATGGAAAAATCTTTGGTGGTAACCTTAGACTACAGACAATAACACTTCTATAATTTCTGCTATGCCAGGCCCTGTCCTAATGTTCTACACATAGCAAGTCATTCACTGTTTGCAGCAACTCAGTGAAGTAGGTGCTATTATTTTCATCCCCATTTCATATATTAAGTTGAGATAGGGATTAAATAATTTTTCTAAGGGAAAAAAGGCTAGTAATTGATAGCACTAGGTTCAAACCCAAGCTTGATGCCATTGGTGGCCATGATTAGAAAAAAAAGAGATGGAAACATGGAGAAAGGAACAAAGATCCTGAGGACCAGCCAGATAGTGTCCTTTGATTGTATGAGACACTCAAATATTATGATAAATTTCTCTCTCCCTCCTTCTACTCCTTTTTTAAAACCTGGACTTAAATGTAAGAAATCTAACCTATGCTTTTGTACTGACAGCTAAGAGCTCAAGATAATGCATAATTCATGGGAAAAAGGCAAAATGCTTTTATGAGTATAATTTTTTGCTTCTAATAATCAATTCCAGATATAAACTCTTTGATATTTATTTATACTACATAAAAAATCAGAATAATTATTGTTTGATTTGTTATATGAAAATACTGTAACTCAAATCTTGGTCTTTGAGAAGAGGAGGTTGGGAAATATCAGTTAGCCCTGCTTTTATTGATTTCCTTCTAAAAAATTGTAAAAAGGAACATACAATGGTATATAAATAATAGCATGGCTTCACAATCTAAACCCTTTAGAACTATATATGTTTAGTAACTACTGAATTCTTCCCTTAGAAAAAAACCTGTGTAGTTGAAATGAAGCTTCGTATACTGAAATGAAATAGTGTTCATGTAAAAAGATACTGTACTTGGCATGAAATACTTTTATTGATCTTGAAATTAAAAAGCTGACTTTAACATTCAGATTTTTTCTACTATCTCATTCACTTGGCTCCCTATGCTTTTGGAAGCAGTACCAAAAGTAGCCTTTCTATTGCAATGAGCTAAATAGGCATGAATAAACATTCTATTTTTCAGGAGTATTTTGGGCAAGGGAATGAAGTAAAGATTAACTCTGAGCCCTATGAATAGACTTAATGAAAAAACAAGTCTTTCATGTTTCTAGTTCTGGTTTGAAAGCGATTAATTTCAAATAGATTTTTTTTTCTCTTGATGAAAGAAAGTGGGAGTGTGAAAGTCACACAGAAAAATATTTCTTGGCCTTGGAATCTAAAGGGATGAATATCTTCAAAGGCAGCCCATCAAATGGTAAATTTGCTAAAGTGAGATAATATCTTTTCCACTCATCTTGTATCCCTACTGCCCAGCAGAGTAGCTGGAGCATAATAAATATTTGACAAAAATTAGTTGTATGAGAAAGCCAAGTATTTACAACATGTCTTCCTTTTATTTTATGCACTATTATGAGGTCCCATTCAACAAGATGTGCAGTTTGCTGGATGTGTTAGAGGAGCTTCAAATACCTATGTTTGAATTTGCATGGACTAAGTCCACATAGTATTCAGGGGCTGACCTCTGTCTTACTTTTTTCCCCATAAATCAACATTAGGTTAAGCATGCACAATATTGAGATTTTACTTTTAGTAAAACTTGTGCTAAAACTCTCCAATGTAAGGGTGCAGTCTGGTTCCATTGTTGAATGAGATTGTGGATAATCTATTCATTAGTACCATGCATCACTTAGGCAGAAATAAGCAAGAAAAAAAAACTGGATAATTTTATTTAACTTTTTATTTTGGAATAATGTTATATTTATAGCAAAATTGTAAAGATAATACAGAAAACTCACATATACCCTTTAGCCAGCTTTCCCCAATGTTAACATTTTACATGACCACAGTATTTTTTGTCAAAACTAAGAATTTAGCATTAGTACAATGCTGTTGATTAAACTACAGACTTATTCAGATTTTACCATTTTTTTTTCACTGAAGTCCTTTATTTATCTGGGATTTAATCTAAATCCAGGGTAGTACATTTTATGTAGTCTCTATATCTTCTTGGGTTCCTATGATATGTGACTGTGTTTCAGTCTTTCCTTGCTGCGTTTTGTTTTTGTTTTGTTTTTGTTTAAGATCTTGACAGTTGTTTTTTTTTTTTTAATTTTTTTTTTTTAACGTTTATTTTTGAGACAGAGAGAGACAAAACATGAACGGGGGAGGGTCAGAGAGAGGGAGACACAGAATCTGAAACAGGCTCCAGGCTCTGAGCTGTCAGCACAGAGCCTGACGCGGGGCTTGAACTCACGGACCGCGAGATGATGACCTCGGCCGAAGTCGGCCGCTTAACCGACTGAGCCACCCAGGCGCCCCAAGATCTTGACAGTTTTGATGAACAATGATCAAGTATTTTGTAGAATTTCCGTCAATATGAGTTTGCTTGATCCATTTCATAATTAGACTGGAAGTAGGACTTTGGGAGAAGAATAATGCAGAGGTAAAGTGCCCTTCTCATTTGCTTCCTTTCAGGGAATGTAGGATATCAACATGACTCAGCACTAGTGATTTTACCCTTGATCACTTACCTAAAGGAGTGTCTGCCAGGTTGTCTTCACTCTAAGGTCCAGCCCACACTCAGTAGGATGAGAATTAAGCTCCACCTTCTGGAAGGGAAGTATGCTATTGGGAGTTCCTCTGGAACCCTATTTTTATACTTCTCTCCTATTTATATATGTTAATATGGAGTCAGGGATTTTTATTTTATTCTTTGGGTTATAGTAATTCAATACCATCATTATTGATTCTGCTGCTCATATTGTTCCAGCTTTGGCCATTAGAAGCTCTTTCCAGGTTGGCTCCTATATCTTTCTGACATGACCCCATCTACCATTGCCCCTTGTTTTTTTACTACTTCCCTAATTTCTGGTTCTGTAAGATGCCCCAGGAACATCTTATATTTTCCTTACCTTAATCCTAGAATCAGCCATTCTCTAAGGAGCTCTGTTTTCTTTTCTTTTCTTTTCTTTCTTTGCTTTTCTTTTTCTTTCTTTTTTTTTTTTTTTTTTTTGAGAACAGTATTTAGAAACCAAGATCTGGGTATGGATGTGCTTATTGGTTCTAGGCCCTATAAGTGGACAGAACTAAGAAAGATATGTGTGTGTGTGTGTGTGTGTGTATGCTATAAGCTATGTACACACAAATATATTTATTTTTATATATATTTTTTATTTACGTGTTTAAATAAATACTTTTTATTTAAAAAAAAAATATCTTTAAAGCTGCATACTGTCATTGTACACAATTTGAGTAAGTTTTAGCCACATCTAGCTATTATCAATTCTCAAGTCATGGGGGAATCCCTCCATTTCATCCTTAGGTTTCTTGCTTTTATCCTTATTACAGCAATAAATAAATACAAATGAAAAAGGAAAAAAAAGCCAGAGCTAGTATAGTGTAAAAGATAATGTATAGCACTTTATTCATGAAAGGATGAGAAAGTAATTAATTATTTTTAGTAATAACATCAATGTAATTTTCCCCCAGAGACCAATTTAATAGTATAATCCTCTCTTGTGATTTTATGGCTTTATAATTGGAAGAATTGTCCCTTTTTAGTTGTGTCAGTAGAGAGTGCCGACCAGGCAGTAAAAATATACTTTTTAAATCCATGTTTAAAATTATATCCAGTTTGAAAATAGCAATGTATTTGAACTTCTACTGAAAAATAATTTAGAAAAATCAAATCCTATATCTAGTGTCATGAATCCAGTATTATTGTGATGGTCATTTGTTTGAGCAATCTTGTGGCCTTGCAAGAACCTGTAAGAAAAACTAGTTAATTATTAGAATGGCTCTTAAAGCAATTTTATTTATTTTAATTTTTTCTAAAGTATATTTATTTATTTTGAGGGAGAGAGAGAGAGCGCACACAAGCTGGGGAAGGGCAGAGAGAGAGGGAAAGAAAGAGAATCTCAAGGTGGCTCTGCACTATCAGTACAGAACCTGATGCAAGGTTAGAATTCAGGAGCTGTGAGATTGTGACCTAAGCCAAAATCAAGAGTCTGATGGTTAACCAACTGAGCCACTTAGGCACCCCCTTAAAGCAATTTAAAACCATGCTTTAAATTCCAATAAGAATTTGCCTTTTTTTTAAATCAAAAGTATCTATCAAACTCAATTTTCTATATTTCTGATTAACTTAAATGTAATCCAATTGAGATAGTCTAGGAGAAATGTTATCTTTTTTAAAAGTTTTTTAATGTTTTTATTTATTTTTGAGACAGAGAGAGGCAGAGCATGGGCAGGGGAGGAGCAGAGAGAGAGGGAGACACAGAATCCGAAGCCGGCTCCAGGCTCTGAGCTGTCAGCACAGAGCCCGACGTGGGGCACAAACTCACAGACTGTGAGATCAAGACCTGAGTGGAAGTTGGACGCTCAATTGACTGAGCCACCCAGGCGTCCCAAGAAATGTTATAACATTTTGCTGATGCACATGAAACTATCCTAATTCAATTTTAATGCTCTATAAGCAGATATTGTCTTTGTAGAACAAGGGGGATAACTGATTAATACTTAACAGACTTCATTTGTATTAACTTAGATTAAGTTTGGATACATTCAAACCCATAGGCAAAGCAATTGATCCAGAATATCTGACACAGCTCTAACAGATTACGAGCAAAAACAATAACACTGATAATTTATGTTCTCTGTAATTAAATATAATCCTGTGAATGTCTTGGAAGCATACAGTGGGATGGTATGTGCTTGGATTTAGAGTTCTAACAGTGAACGGAAATGGAGGACTGGCCAGGATATGCTCGTCAGTTATATTTGGCTGGCTGAGACCACCAAATGTGTCCAGTGTATCAGCTCTTACTGTAATATCGACTGACAACGCCTTAGCCACAGAAAATGCTGTGTTTGCAAGGCTAGAGATGGGAGAAGAAAGACTGATGTCAACTTGTCAATTTTCTTACTTTACAAAAACATAAATATAAAGCAAAGGATTCAACTGAATAAGACATGACTTTCCTATCATTGAAAAAAATGCAGTAACTTTTCTAGATTCTCTGAAAAAATCTGGATGAGTCTGGCTTTCTTTTCCCAATAAGGTTTTATTTTAGGTACAGATAAAAGGGAGGAGAATGAAAGGGAAGGGCAAGGAAATTGTTTAGCACAGGCCATGTGCCAGGTTCTAGACCATGTCCTTTACAGATCATTACCTCAGTAACTCCTCACGCACATTGCAATGTAGATATTTTGACTCCTTGACAAATGAGCAAATAAAGACTGAAGTTGAAAATGGAAGGCTACAGCCCATACAAGCTGGAATCAGTGCCTTAATACAGTAACTGTCTCTCTCCAAAGACTTTGCTCTGTGTACACTATCATACTATTGAGAAAAAAAAAATATTAGATGAGGAAAAATGTAAATAAGAAGGATATCTTCCACAAAAAGATGCCAAGTAATTAATGTTAAAGTCAAAGAGGAACAATCTTTTCCCAGTACTCTCTGGTTTGGCTTCTATCAGTAAGTATTAAATGCAGCCTCTAGGTCATGATTTTTATAACAAATGACATAATTAGATTCTCTCTCCATGGAAAATCTATGTGTAAATCAACTTCTTCAATCTTTATTGAGTTCATCACAAAGACTAGCATAGTTAGAATTCTGGAAAACAGTAAAAAAATGGTTTGCTGCTTGTGACACAACAAAATTAATTCGATGAGGTGCAGATGTTGTATTCTTGTGTACACCAATTTAAAAATCAAGTAACAAGATCACATCACATAAATACACTGTATTTATTTACAGCAATGTCTAAAATAAAATTCACTCAATAAGTATTTATTGAGTGGCTACTAATGCATTGTTCTATATGCTGGAAACCAAATTCATTTCTTTATCTTACAGAACATATAATATCTTTTAGAGAGACAACAAATAAATATATAACATTATGTCAGATAGTAGTAGTGCTTTGAGAAAAATAAGCCGGTGTAAGAGGACAGAGTGACTGGAAGTCACTTTTCAGGCCATTGGTCAGAGTTTCCTCTGAGAAATTGATTTTGGACAAAGATCCTAAAAAAGTGAGGGGATGAGTATTTCCACATCTGGAGGAAGGTAATACCAGGCAGAGAGAATAGCAGGTGCAAGTGCCCTAAGAGTGGCATGTGTCTTGTGTGTTAAAGGTAAGGCAAAGAGATAATGTGGCTGGAAAAGAGTGAGCAAGAAGGAATATTGTAGGAGATACATTTGCAAGGTACATGTTTGTAGTATGTATGGCTGTGGTAAGAATTTGAGATTTTAAGTATGTTGGGAAACCACGAAGGTGCTTTGAGTAGGATATAATTGAGTAGGATATTAAAGATAATATGACTTATTATCTTTAAGAATTACATTTTGGCTACCATACTGGAAGCAATCAAGAGGAGGACAAGTGTGGAAGCACAGGAACTATCCAAGGAAGCTATTGTAATAGTTAATATATGGTAATAATTTCCACCTGCCCCCAGTGAAACCCTAATCATGTGGAAATGAGTAATTAAATTCTCCAAATCCTTTCTTAATAAGTTCTTACAATTTTGAAATTACTTGCATTTTTGTTTTTAAATTTCCATAGATTTTACTCAGAATAGGGAGATTATCGAATACCAGCTGATAGTGAGATTTCCCAATGAATTTTCAAGGCATTTGCTAACCAAGTACTCTAAAGACTGTGACATTTTATATGCATGTTAAAAATCCTTGTGAAGAAATATGACAAAGAGAAAATGTGACATTTTTTGAGCCACCGGGAGCATAGCCTTTGCCTATAGGAAGTTGAAGGATCCCTTTTTTTCTTCTTAGCAGTCTTTAGTTCGTATGCTCCTCTCAGGGATGTTTCTGGCAAATGATTCTCAACTAGGTTACCAAAATCCAGATGTAAAGCAATGTGACTTCTGGTATCTCAGGTACCTTCACAAGTCATTAGGTTTTATGGAGTAGCTTATAAATTATAAGTACTTGTATACATCCTAGTGATTTCAAGGGGATGTTGGCTTTGAATGCCAAAATTTCTGGTTATGCTGCTGACTATCAGTCTCAAGGTATACAAGGGCTTATGTTCTGTAGAGATGATAGAAAGACCCATGCTCAGAAAGAGTTGGCCTTGAGTGCCTAAGTCACCAGAGAGTGAGCCAGGACTCTGGATTAGACACTCCTTTCTTTTCAGTATTGTCATAAAAAATAAGAAGTGCCTGTGGATAAAATATGAAGAGGAAATGGGAAGAGAGATGTTGTACTACTACCAAGTTCAGATTTGCCTGTTCTGGGAGAAATTTTGTGATAATTACTCAAAATGTAGATACTGAGATAGCATGTTAGTAAAAATAAAACATAGAGATGATAGACAAGTAATAAATAAATACAAAATACAACTTGTGGCACTGTACATCTATGCAGGAAACAAAAAGAAATTCAGTGCTCCATGCATGCCACAAGGGAATTGAAGAGAGCCTAGAAAAGTTAATTAAACTACAACTATCTAACTAGCAATATCTCTGACTTTGTTTTAATGTTATTCCTCCTACCTGGCTTCAGATTGGTGCAGAGGCAGCTCATGAGGCCATCTTCTCCCAGTGTCACACATTTAAAGCAAACCAAAAGTCCCCTATCACCATCACCCTACCCTACTGTTTGTCTCAACATAACTCATGATTGTCACTTAGTCTGACCTAAGTCTGAAGGGTGAACAACCAATCCAAAAAGTAGTGCCTCATTCTTGACTGTCTTTTTCCTTTTAGCTTCTTCTTCTATATTCCCCCTAAGCCAGAGGAATGGAATTTTCTCTTACTTCTCTTGTCACCTAAATTGAGGCCCTCTTGACTAAAGAGTCATCATTAAGCCTTAATGGCAGTGAAGAGAGACAGATCTCGGCTTACCAATAAGCAGACCTACTACACCTATAATAGGCCTCTCTAGTTTCTTCCAATTTTCATGGGTTTATGTTTATAAGTCCCATCAGAGAAGCAATGGTGATCCTGTACCACTCTCCCAATTTTGGTGTGATCTGTTTGATCTAACATTTGTGTTGATAGATTCTGGGTACTGTCTCTGGAGTAGGGCATGCTTCACTATAATAAGAAAAATAAAAGAGACATCAAAATAAAGAACAAAGATTAACTTGCCTGCATGTGTTTCTTGCTATTTCAGTATCAAACTACAGCTGGTAGAACTATAGAGGTCAGAAGGCCGGCTAAATGTGTGCTCGCTGGGTCAATGCTGCAGAATAAATGTTTATTAAGTGTTTCTATCAATAGTATTTCCTTTGTACCTCATTTTTCTTTCATGAGACACCATGGCTGACTTAGAGTTCCATTGATTTTATACCTAAAAAAAGAGTAATTGGGTTATCTATGATTTTTGGCAGGGGGAACAGACAGTGGGTCAGAATTTGCTACTGAAGGGTAACATAATCTCACTTTGATTGGGTATTCCAAAAACACAAATAAAGTTAGTTTCTGGACTTCTAGTTCTAAACTCCTGAAGAAGGGTCAGGTAGGGTGGGGTTGAAAGTCAGTGAGAAATGCATGAGGGAGAAAAGTATTGAATTTGAGGAGGCTCAATAAGTTCCATTATTCATTAAAATTTTCTACCAATTGATAAATGAGGCCAAAAGTTAACTTTATACAAACAAAGGTGATAATGAAGAATGTGACTTAGCTCCTGATGGCATTAGGTTCTTACCCTCAAACGTGCATCCAATAACTTGCCTGCTGGGTCAGGCAGTGCTGACTAATATACGCTTCCATATGCGTACAGCATGAATGCCATACAACTCAAAGGAGCAGAGCTCTCTATTGGCAGCTTGGCTGGCAGCTTGGCTTCTGGGAAAAAGTACGGAAAATCTCCGCAAGCTCAGTTTCTTTCTCTAAAGTTATGCCTTCAGGTTCAGTTCTTCCTCCTTCTTTACTGCAACTCCCTTCACATGAAAGGAAATATTAGAAGCCTGGAAAAATTGTCCCCCACCCACTGTCAGTAACTGTTATTGAGTGATTCTAACCTTTTGTTGAAATTTTAACATTGAAGTTTAACTTATGAACCTTGCCCCATAAATATTATATATTAGGAGAGGGGAAAAAAAGGCCAGCTGGCGGTAGGTGAAAAGACAGAGAATGGAGGTAGATAAGACAAAGATAGATACAGTGTTAAGCTTGGATTCAGATATATGTTTTTCTTTGGTATTTCTAATAGCTAGCAGCATGACATATGGCCATTATGAAATCATAATTCTAAAGAAGAAAATTAATGTTGAAAAGAAAAAATGAAGAAGAAAATAAATTTTTTATTATATACTTTGAAATTTTTTCTCCTGAGTATGCAAGGACAATATTCTGGCATTACTTGCCTTCTTTGGGGGCAGAGCATAAATAAATCCTATGAACTGTAATCAAAGTGTGAGGAAATCTCTTCTTGCCAAAAATGAGTGAGGTATGAGAGATATCCCGATAACCAGCCATTGAGAATAGATTCCGTTTTCCTAAGGGGCAGTCCCAAACTGCCAGGAATTCTTTTCCACATTCTTCAAGTATAAGAATTCCCCACTTTTTTGGAAAGTTTTCAGTATGCCACTTCTTTTTTTACAAAAGGCCTACATTAGTACCTGTTTTTGCTAACTGAAAGAAATCTGAAGAAAAAATTCACTTTTACAAAAAAGGTACAAAGCTTAAAAGCTAAAATAGCATTCAGCCTTTGTTTTGCAGCGAGCCTTTACAGAAGCACCCCAGCAGCGAGAGCAGCACCCCAAGCTCCTTCCCAGGAACTACACCTAGCAGCTCAGCATCAGGCTGCCATAGCTTTGAACTGTGTCTGTTACCATCTGTGCTTAACCTCTATTTATTTTGTACATCCATTAGCAACATGTGTCCTAAGGTATCAGAAAAGCCCAAGAGAGGTTATTTTTTGAGTCTGGGAATGTTCAAAAATTTTTCAATATAAATTAATGGTAATTACTTCTTTGCTTTATGCCATTTCAGCTTATGAAAAGTTTCACAGGAATGCTCTACTTTGGGATAGTGGGGAAAACCTGTACTTAAAAATGTACAAATATACATATCCCAACATTTTATTTAGAAAATGTATTGATGTAGATATCACATAAGTTATATTAAACTCTCCTATTAACAGCTTTGTTCTTTATGCAATTCAATTGAAGAAATCTAAAGACTTTTTGGTTGTTCTGTTTTTTTAAATAAAAGGGAAGTTTAAAAGAAGGAAAAAGTGGACTTATGCCATTATCTTGAACACATTTTAGAAAGTCTGGAGAACATAATGTTACTATTGAAACCATATATAAGACCAATGAAGCATAATAGCCCATTTGCTTCATAGTTTCTTAATTAGAGATGGATTAATTTTCAAGTAGTTATGGTCCATTTACCACTTAACATGACATTTCCTAGTTTGGGTTGTTTTTGTATCAAATTAAAGTTAAAGGAAAATATATTATTCTATGCAAATTTTGAATAAGAAAAATTATAGTAATTCATTGAAATAACAGATTCCATTGGAAATTACACTAATAATTTCTAGAGGATGAATAACAGATTGAAACCAGAGTCTGGTTTAGAGAATATGTTGAAGAGGAATAAAAAAGGAGTGACTTATACACATTATTTTATGGCTCATCTTTATGGCGTGACCCCTGGTTCATGGTGGATATATGGGTTAACTTGGCAAAAAAATGAGCAGACTCTGAAGGGCACCTTTAAGTCACAGCTTGATAACTATCCGACTACACAGGAATCCGACTACACATAAATCGTATGATTTATGACTTATGTTGGCTGAATTTTTGAACTCTCTGGGCGGGGGGGGGGGGGACATGTTTTTACTAAGGAACTACAACTCCTTAACCTAAAGAAAAAGCCAAATAGATTTTATTTTTGGCTAATAAAGAATGCCTTGTGGATTTCAGTCAGATCACGTTACTCTTCTTTCCCTAATCATGACGGGACACCCGATTTACTCTGGCAAATATGGCTGTCCCCTCATTTAACTTGTGAAGAAAATGAATAACAATAAGACTAGATATAAGGACAATAAGATTAGAAGGCCGTCTCTTTCCTTCACCAAGTGTCTGTGTGTTTTTGAAATTCTTTTAATAGAATGAAAACTAATGTCATTGGAGGGAAAAAAACAAACTGGTTTATTTTTCTGTCCTTTGGATAAAAGTAATTGGCTTCCATTTTTACGGTCCAGTCAGCTGCATGGTATCAGTCTTTGTGGAGATACACTTCATACTGAACAGTTCTCCCAAATCAATGCCATAGGATTTAAATCTGAAATGTATGGTCTTGATTATTTACAAAGTTGCTTTATGTCTAAAAGAATTTGCACATGTGCACAAAGAATTTTCTAAAATCTTCACTTGGTTGTATGGATATGGAAGAATTTGTGAAAAAGCCATAATTTTGATATTATAAGCTCATTTTTATATTCTTGAATGTGAGCGTGATCCAGTTTCAATTTTCTGTGAATGCCTTCATTGAGTGTTTGCATTTAACCAGCTGATCTGGCTGCTGTCCATTCCTTATTCACCTCCCCATGTACATTGGAAAAGGATATCCCCATGGATTGGAACATGGTTCTTCAGCCTCAAGTATGGGACTAACTGTGTTTCCTGTCATACTCCATCTGATTTGTTGATCTGCCTGGTTCCATCAAGATGACAATTAAAACTTCTGCTTCACTTATGTTTGGAGATGCCATTTCACACTGCCACCAAGTTATCAAAGTCCACATGCCCGACATATTAGGAAATGTGGTAAATGATGCAGACATTAGTTCTGCACAAATGTCAGTTTCCTGAAAATTCAGCCACATCACACCTCATGGCTTATCATCACTATCAGCCTTTGCTCCCAGCCGGCCTGTTCCAGAGTGTACCATTAATAAATGAGCTAATTCGGGCTATTTGACCCTCTCCATGAGTCAAGGATGAGGTCATAGATCAGCAAATCAAAAGCCCTCCCAGCACCAATGCATACGTTGAGATGTAGTCTGCTTGCTATTACCCCAACAAACTTCTGAGCCACGAGTTCCTGATCTCTCTCAACTCCACATCAGAAGGCTTTTAGATTTAGTTTTGCCTGCACTATGCAGACAGTTTGTCTCCACCAACTTTCCCAGTGGGGAACCCTATTTTAAATACTACTGTGGATGGCCAGACCATTCGATGGGCCCCAGCTGAATACCAGAGCTTCTCCTTCCTGACTTAAACAATGCCCTGCCTCCATCAATAGACCTAGCTGCATCCCATTTAATTCTTCCCCTGCATCTAATCACCGGGAACTGGGGTCTAGTCAGTCTTGATATTTGTGTTTCTGCCTGGAAAGGAGTCCTAAAGAGAGGGGGCTTGAAATTCAGCCCTTAATTAATTTTCTCCTGCATTTCTGGAACTGTCTATTCTTTCACTAGCCCAGATCAGATCTCTACTGCCACTTTGGCCCCTACCTCACCATCTCTCTTCCCTCTACTTGTCCCTAAGCCGAGTTCATAGACTGATTCTGCTATGCCTTTGTTCAAACTTGATCAGATTTTTGGTCTTTACCCCAAGCTTCATGGTTCAACCATTTCTCTAAATCTCAGGATTCTCCCAACTGTTTTTACCATGAATGTAACTTTCCCATGGGCTTGAATGTGGTCTGCAGCTGTGTAGGCAATACCAACATTTTACTGGACACTTAAATAGGAAAAGAGCTACTTACTGCCACCCTGCCCTGACCTCTACACAGATCAATTTCCCTGACTAACTTCTGGGTGGGTCTCTTCCTTACCAGAAATTTCTCTGTCTGTGCCAAGGCACAGGAAATTATTGAGAAAGTAGGAAGACTAATCCTAAACTCTAGCTACTAGCTAGGGGCCTATTTTACTGCTAAGCCCATTTTCTGTGGGTTGGGCCTGATTCATTTCTCAACATTACTGTTTTTGAGGGACTCTTGGAATGGCTTACAGCTTGCCATTATAGGAGTTATCTGATAACCCCTATATCTTTCTATTCATTTCTTTTGTTAAAAAATTATTTATTTAAATTCAAGTTAGCTAACATACAGTGTAGTATTGGCTTCAGGAGTAGAACTTGGTGATTCATCACTTACATATAACACCCAGTGCTCATACCAAAAAAGTGCCCTTACCCCTTCCATTATCCCAGAATTTGATAAATTCCTCATACCCATTCTGGTCTGAATCTTCTATGTCATTGTTCAGACAAGCTTTCTGACATGACATCTTTGTTTGAGTCCTGAGCTTTGACCGTTTGTTTACTTCCCTGAATTTTGGTTAGTATCTCTTCCACCAATCACCAATTCCTGGATATAGTCTAACTCATTGCTTTTCCTAAACCCCACTATTGATTAGGTGAAATAAACTTAGAAGCACTTCTTCCTTCACAGTAGCAAACTGATTAGACATAGTAGATTTATTTTCATTAACAAAAATAGATGAGGTTAGCTAATACTATTCCTTTAATCTTATTTTATGGGGAACAAACTCTGCAAGAGGCAGCCAAATTATGGCTTTAAGAAATTCCAGAAAACTGCTACTACTCACAGCCTAGAAATTCCTAGCAAACCTAATACCATCAAGGGATATAACTATGATCACATAATTGCACAGCTCTCTTTTCAAGACTTTGTAATGTGTTTCCTAAATTGATATCATTTGGCAATAGCTATAAATTTATGACAAACCAAAAAGGTTACAATTATGAATTATGGGGTTTGTTCCTAAGGATCCCACAGAAAAACTGAGAACTCAGAACCCTTTTGAAGGAAATAGAATAATTTCAACCATCATTTTTTCCATATCTCAGACCAAATACATTGTCTGTCTTAAAACTATATAATAATGGTGTCTTAAGGCTTACTCAAATAGCCACAAAAACCTTTGAACAGATGTATAGTTCCAAATAGGCATTATAAACTATGACAGAAATGGAATTGATTTTTTTTTTTATTGGTAATGAATACTTTGTATAGGGTTGGTTTAAAAATGCTGTATAGACCACCCTACTAAAATAGGTCATCCAACCTGTTTTTCTGTTTTTTTTTTTTCCCATTATCAGGTTTATCACACATTGTAATTGTATATGTATTTCTTTGCATGTATGTTAGTTTTCTGTCTTCACCACTAGGTCATAACTTATGTGCTCCATGAGACTAGATATGATGACTATTTTATTCACCAGTATATGTTCAGCCCCTATGCCTGTTGCTATGTTAGGTGTTGAATAAATATTTGTTAAATACATTAGTACAAGCATTCAATAACTCTTGAATTGTGATGGACTTAAATGAGATTATATAAATACTCTCTGACATAATATAAAACAGAGATAACTAAATTGAAATAGATTCATGTATGATATATACATCTGTCATATATATACTGCATACAAATGAATAGGATCATAGAATATCTATGATATATAAATCATCTCTACACACACATATAGAAAACATTATTTCTACACATATATTTCCCTATATATATATATATATATATATATATATGAACAAGTAGAAATGATTTGGTAAATAATCCCTTGGTTTATTTACTTTTGGTAGTAAATAGATCTTGAGAATATTTTTAAAATCTGAAAATGTGCCAATAATACTTTATATAATATTTCCTCCCAAAATGAGAGGTCCATTACATTTGAGGTGTGATTCTTGGAAGGAAAATTTAAACACTGGAAAAAAAAGAATCATTCTGTGAACTGAATTATTCAAGACAAAATAGATTAAAATCTATCAGTAAATGCATTTAGTAGTATATTTACATTTTTAAAAATTAAAAGAACCAGTATAGAGTGCAGGAGGCTTGCCTAAATACCAGCATGGTGGTGGTATGTGGTAAGGAGAGACCTAAAAGTTTTAATTGACTTTTAAGTCAATGTGAATGTGAATATTATTGTGAATATTATTGTGATGATTGCAGTACACTAATGAACGAATGAGTGAATGAATAGAATTTTAGGTTGTGTTACAAAAGCACAATGTCCAGGACATGTCCAGCCATGCCTAGTGTATTCTGTTCAGTTCAGAGGATCACATTCTAAGAGACATGAGTAAATATGCACTTTTCCAGAAGCAAACACAGTGAAGATTGCAGGGAGCTTGAAAATGTCACTGGGAAGGAATGTTTGCTGGGTCCAGGGACATGGGCATGAGCATTGTCTTCAATTATCTGAAGGACTTACCCTGTAGGTCTAGGATTAGTATCGATAATAGTGCACCATAAAGTGTATCCAGAACCAGCTATGGAACCTAGAAAGTGACAGAATTTGGCACAACCCAAGGAAGAACTTTTTAGCAACATAAAGTATTGAAATGGCGTGCTTTAAAAAAAATTTTTTTTTAATGTTTATTTACTTTTGAGAGAGAGACAGAGAATGATCAGGGGAGGGGCAGAGAGAGAGGGAGACACAGAATCTGAAGCAGGTTCCAGGCTCTGAGCTGTCAGCACAGAGTCAGATGTGGGGCTAGAGCCCATGAACTGTGAGATCATAACCTGAGCCGAAGTTGGAAGCTCAACCAACTGAGCCACCCAGGCACCCTGAAGTGGAGTGCTCTTTAATATAAACTTCATGAGTTCTGAGATCTTTAAAGAGAGGGAAGTCAGGGAAGAAATTCATTTAATTACCTAAGATACTCTTTCAACTATAATGTTCTAAAATTGAAAAAACAGCTAACATAATGGACCTTTTAAGCTGTAAGTGGTTTTTATTAAAAGTCATGGGCTTCCTCGCTTAACCTCTGCTCATTTCATCTTATTACTTTAGTAATTTTCTCCCATCCACTGGAGCGTGTGAGTTTATCTTTCCTTTTACTGGGTTTACTGAAAGCATGAGCAATAATCTCAATGACCTATAATTTAAACAAGAGGGGAATTATGACTTTTAACAAAAAGGGTAACATGTTGACCTGAGGGAGGCTGTTGACACTCTCCATTGTTTACCAGGACTTCCCAACCTCCAACCTCTGCCTCACTTTATACAAGTCCGGCAAACTGCAACCTAATGTCAGAACTGGGCCAACAGAAAGAAAAATGGGCAATCCAACAGCTTGTGAGTCACCCATGATCCATTTTTCCAGGGACTAGGGTGATGGTGGTGGAGATCACTTATCTTTACTACACAATTAAACAGCTTTCACTCACAATAGCTCCTGGTCACAGAGTCAGTAAAAGTACACTTTTAGCAGCTAGCAACAAGATGGGGGTGCGAGTGGGGTAGTGAATGCTGGTGGAGGCATCTGTTGACTGGACTTCAGGCAGCAGGAGAGTGTGAGATTTGATGCTGTCCATGCAACCGTGGTTAGTTTCATACGGAAGCATGAGAGCAAATATAAAGAATGAAGATTTTATGTTTATATCCCCCAATGTCTCTCATAAGAAGTAAGGAAGAAATAAGACTTACTAAAAGCTGTAGATTTCACAGCACCACCTTCAGGATTTCAATTGAGTAAGTCAAGGACTGAGCTTGAGAAATCTGCCCTTTTAATAACTCCAGGCAAAGCCCAGACACTTAGGTCACAGACTTCACACTGAAAACAACTACTGGTTTAGGCAAAAATGACAAATTTGGTCCTTATATTTCTCAAGTGTATCTCTTGGAACTCAGAACCAGTTAGAGAAAAGCGCTATTGCAAAAATCAGTGTGGGGCTTGGGAGAGGGCATGTGCATTAAGCATTTGAAATATGCTTTGTAGACTACTATAGGTAACATAAATTTTTAGATACTGGGAAATAGTCAGAGAAAAGTAGGAAAAAAAGAATAGTATTGAATTCCAAACTTCGATAACAACAGAAAACAACTCAACAGTAGGCTAGAGCTACAGTTTGCTTTGGGGTTGAGTGTCAAACTTCTATGTAATAACTCATAGCAGGATGGACTGTGCAATTTGCTTTGGGGTTAACAACACCTATGAGCTGGAATGGGAGACCATTACCCTTGCTATTACACTGCCAGCCTTACCTGGACAAGGGGACACATTGCTATTCAAGCCATATACCACTCTAATGCCACCAGTGAGCTTAGGAGGCAAAAGATATTAAGAGGAAAATGATCACATAATGTTTGATGCAGCTTCTCTGTGCCGATTGCCTCTGTAGATTTTGATGAAGTGTTTATTCACCTCCTCCCAACCATTCTTGGAATAGCCACATTCAATAATGCAAGATCGCAAAGGTGATTTGCCTCCTGTTCTCCCCCCACCCCCATTTGAGTATAAACGAGAAGGGTGTTGATAGAATTATGGTCAGTAACCACTATTTTCTTCTTGTTGCTATGCTTCTGCTTTCAAGTCTGAGGAGAAAATCATATGAGCACTTCAGTGAAAACTTCAGCTTGAATCATGTCACTTGGGGTAATCTGGATACCAAGAAGCAAACAAAACAGACTGAATAAAAGCAGCCTGAAGTTCATCAGGTTTACTTTGCCTCCACCTGCTCTCAGAGAGACATAAATGTGCAATGCTTGACTGCAGTTTCATATTTACAGGAATGGATTGGAGACAGAAATCATCCTCAGCCCTTAATCCCAGGGAAACCAGAAAAACAACTTCTTATAAAGCTACTTAGGGTAGCAGATGTGGAGGTATGTTTTGGATCAGACACGGCCTAACAAATAACTTTTAAAAATGAAATATTTCACTAAACAGCTCAAAATGAGCACTAGAAATTTTATGAACTCTTTCTAAAAAAAATTTTTTTTAATGTTTCTTCATTTTTGAGAGATAGAGCAGAGTGTGAGCTGAGGAGGGGCAGAGAGAGAGAGAGATAGAATCAAAAGCAGGCTCCAGGCTCTGAGCTGTCAGCACAGATCCCAACGTGGGGCTCAAACTTACTGACAGTGAAATCATGACCTGAGCCGAAGTCGGTTGCTTAACAGACTGAGCCACCCAGGTTCCCCTATGAACTCTTTCTAAAATAAAATACTAAGAATAGTGAGCATTTTGGGCATTGCCTCATTCATTCATTTCTTCTTCCTTCACTGTATAGGATTCCTCTGATGTTAATTGTGCTGGGAAGTTCTCTGTCTACCTAGGGAGGGGAGGAAACATGCACAGTGCCCTGCAGTGGGTATGTAGGAACCTGTAGTCCCAGGGCTATTCCTTGTCAGCTGCAATCACTACTCTTCTACAAACGCACACAACTCACTGTTCCTTGTGGAAGACCTTTTGAGACACTCCTAAGTATGTACTCTTTCAGAGATGGTGGCCATTTTACAAATTTGGGGGATCTGAACTTTTTTATTTAATTTATCAGATTATTCTTTGGCTTCATTCATTCTTTCATTCTGTCTGTAATGTCCCACACTTTGGAATATATACATGCATTTTTAGCTCTGGTATTGTTTTCAATACCAATGTTAGAGTTTCTTACCTTTTACAAGAAAATAAATTGTTAGCTTTTAAAAAGCACCTCTATTTTTTCCTGAAATGAAAATGTTAGAAAACATTAAAGACATATTAATATCACTCTTAGAGCTTGATTGATTTTATAAAAGAGATAGAAATTAGACCACTCGGGGAATCAAAAGAACTTATTAATAGGTGAGTGGCATTTGAGTTGGGCTTTGAGAAGGGAGGTAGTATTCCCAGTATCATAGATGAGCAGACCCATAATGGCTTAGCAATAGATATTCTTAGAAATAATGAAATACGAAAAGAAGAAAATGAATTGCTTAAGAAGGATAAGGCAAACGAGTATTTTCATTAACAAATTTCCAGGATTGAACCAGTTCAACAGGGAATTAATTATTACCCCAGAAGCTTGTCATTTACACTTCTCTTACTTTATTCCCAAATTTCTCTAAAAATGAGAAAACAATTTTATTATCCATACCCTCAATTCCATTTCCATTCTACTGTAACTCTTGTCTCCCATATCATGGGAATCTGCCCACTCAATAGACAAGTAAGTCCAAAGTCAGTAATATAATATGACAAAGTACAGTGTGCACAAAACCTTAGACAAATGATGCATGACTATTTCATTAAGCTTAAGGAAGCAAAGATCATTCCATTTCTCCCCACTGGAACAATAGCATAGGAAAACATTTGCTACCTTTTGCTACTCTAAAGGGTTTGGTCCCACTAATATCCTTGGCATGACGGGCATGTTTCTTTCCCACAGGAAGGCTGACTTCCAGTCAGCAATTCTGTTCTTTAGAAGAGGCTACTAGCTCACTTTGGAATGATCAGAATTTTCATTATGGATTGAAAAGTATCCTTTATCAATAAAGATTTTGGATTCTTGTCAAGACTATCCCAGGATTAGAATGACATTTCTCTTCATTGAGAGCTGCCTTACAAGAAACTCAGCAGGCAACTACCTTTGACAGAGTATATAAACATTGCTTTTTCTGTGTCTAATTTAAGATAACTTTTAGACCTCTTCTCTGGCCAATTGTTTAAAATTGTTCAAGATTGGAAGAAAACTTATAGAATAGTTTATTCAAGATATTCAAGCTTAAAATATGAATCTTTTAGTTAAATAAAAGTTTCCAAGGAATTTTAATATTTAAAATAAAAATCAATGTTACTAGTATCACTTTCATTTATAAATCAATTTCTGTAATATTTTGCAAAGTCAGTAAAAACAGGAGACATTTTTGACAAAGTGAATATTTGATATTGCACAATTCTTTTCCACATGGCTCATTATAAAAGTATTTGTAGGGACATATATTTAAAGTCAAATTGCTGAAAATCTCAAGATTTATTTCTCGATTAAATACAAATGGCATGGCATGCTTTTTTATGAAGTCAATATAAAACAAGATAATCAATGAGTTGGTGGACTCTTGATATTATAATTAGAAAAAAACACATATTTAAACAGGTATATTGCTTTTTGTTTTCACTATTTTATATGTAGAGGTGTGTGTGTGTGTGTGTGTGTGTGTGTGGTTTTGCATGAAGCACATATGTGAAACCCTACAGTTATGTAGAATTTGGTTGGAAAGCATTTTACTTGTCCTATCAGAGAAAAAAGAAAAAGAAAGTAAGACCCAGAGAAGCATCTCATTCTAGGTCATTTCACAATCTACTGACAGTGAAGTAATTAGAATGTACATTGCCTGCCTCCCGTTGTGTTCTTCCAATTATTTCCCAATGCCTCTTTCCTCTTATTATTGTTGTTATTATTGGTATTGTTGGTGTTAATATTGTTATTATGGTAAAGCTGAAGCATCCAAGAAATAATATGATCATAAAACATTAGCACTGGAAGGGACTTTGGAGATAAACGCTAATATCATAATTTCCTAAGGTTGTAAGGTGAAGTGAGTTACCTGCCTAAAATCACATAAATTTTTAGCAGCAGGGACCTGAGATTTCTAACTTTCTTCTCAGTGGTTTTCCCTCTCTTTCTTATTGCTTCTTAGTTTAATAGGAGTGTTCTTGAGAAATAAGTTTAATGAAGAGGATTTATATCATCTGAAGCAATTGCACTTGATTTTTTAATAGTATTTAGTTCATTCTATCAAGAAACAATGCCATTTGTGGATCTGGTTAAATTTTAAATGCAACAATGAGAAGTTCCATTTTAAAACTTTTGAAAAATCCTTATCAGTTTATTCTGAGAAGTAAAAAGGAATATAACCATTGTCAAATGTGTTCTCCAAATTGGACCTAGATTCTTACAACTTTTAGCCCAATTTCCTGTACACCTGTTGCTTAGAACACCAGACATTATTTTAAATGCTAGACAAATGAATTATTGCTCTATAGACACAGATGAACAAACAGCACGTCCATTTTCTGTGCTCCTGAACTTTAGGGTATCTATCCTCTCAATAGGAAAAATGCACACATATGTAAAGCATTTTCCATTGTACTTAAAGATGTTGGCTTTGTGACTCATCCAAGGCTTCAACTTTCTTTGAATTTACCCTGCAACCACCACAAGCACCTATTAAGTATCCCTCAGCACTACTGAATTTGCAGTCAAAGTGGAAATATGATGCCTTCTCTGGGTTTGAATACCAAAAGGAAAATTTCATAAAGAAAAAATAACACTCCAGTTTGGCTTCTTTAATGAAAGCAAGCGATGCATACTGAGTTTGTAATTAAAATACTTTCTGTCATTTTAGGGAACTTAAATGTTGAATGATGTCTGTGCTATATTTATATTCACTTTACTCCCCATTAATAATAAAGCATTTACAATTGGGAATGAGTGTGGCCATAACTTCTGCTTTGTCTCATTTGGGATTCCAGGATCTAAGGCTTTTCTCTCTGGCTCGCTGTGTGTCTTGTATTATAATTTCATTACTTTTCTGTCTGCTTTGAGAAAATATTTTATCAATAGTCTTGTTTTTGTTCATATATATATATAATATATATAATTTAATTTTTAGAAAGACACTAAAATGTACAAAGTATAGCAAATAGTTGGATTATCATGGTTTGGAGGCATTTAAAATTTTTAAAGATTACACTTTTTTTTTTTTTGCATGTGACAGAAAGAGTTATAAAGTAAAGAGACTCAATTATGTATTTTCAGCTGCCACGTTGATTTGTCACTTTCAAACTAAGTTCCATGGAAGTCTGGGACATGAACCTCTCTAGTAATTTTTTTTAATGTTTATTTATTTATTTATTTATTTTTTTGTGTGTGTGTGTGTGTGTGCGTATGCCACATATTCTTTTTTTTTATTATATATATATTTTTTTATTTATTTTTTAATATATGAAATTTACTGTCAAATTGGTTTTATTTATTTATTTTGAGAGAAGGGAGGGGGTGGCAGAGAGCAAGAATCCCAAGGAGGCTGTGTCTTGTCAGCACAGAGCCCGATGCGGCAGATCATGACCTGAGCTAAAATCAAGAGTCAGACACTTAACCATGTAAGCCATTCAGGTACCCCTAGATTTTTGAAAGAAATGACTGAAATTTTTCTACTTTGTCCACTTCCAGGTTTGTTACCCCTAGGGGTTAGTATTCTGATGCATGAAAAATACCCCCAAAGTTTTTGCAACTTCACAGTATTGAGCCTTCTGTACAAATAAAACATGAGCCACAACACAATATCCTACATAAGGTCTTGAACCTCAAAAGGAAGTGAAATGGCCTTCTTTTTCCTAATGTTTTCTCCTCTAAGTTAAGAGTGAGATTGTACATGCTTTGGAAAAAGAATGAAAACCTAAAACTGTATTCAGGAAAAAATTATATTTATATGTATATATCAGAATACTGCTTTTTCAACTCTACTGGTGGATTGTTACTTAAAACTGGTATATCAGTTAAACTGTATCCCAATTTTGTTATAAACATTTACTTAATAGTCTGTGTTGTTTTTCTTTAGTAAATACACCATTTACCTAAATTCATCTGGATCTTTATTTATCCAAAATCAGATTTTGGGTTTTGTATACTGGGATTAAATAAAAATAAAAATGAACGTTTCTTTGAATATATTTTGTAGTAAAGAATAAAAAAATTGGCATCTGCCATAATCTTATGCATTTTGTGATCATTCCCTTTCACATTACTTATTTCTGTAGTGTTTATACCTACTGGTTGAGGGTTGACATCAGGTGAAGGTTGGTGCTTTGGTTATAAATGTATTCCCAAATGTGGTTATACAAAAAATTAGAGAAGAAGGTTTTTTTTTTAATCACACATTTTTTCCTATAAAATATGTAATACTTTATGTAAAAAAAAGTACCAACTAACTGCATTTCTTGCCTTACTACAGGTAGAGCAGCAAACAGAGAAGCGAGAAAAAACCTACTTTCATTTTAAACTTCAAATGATATCAGTCTTTGTTAATTAACCTTTAATACTCACAGTGGTGATTCTAGGAGCTGCTGTAACTCACCTGGCCATTGGGAACCTGGAGGGATTGACCCACAACCCATAGTCAAGCTTCTTGGACATGACCAAGTCACTGTTTCAGAGGCAAGAAAATGTTTCCATCCCTATTATGGCCTCACTAGATGCACAAATAGTGGGTTTTTGATGGCTTTTTTTTATAATTTTCTAATTGTATTTGAGGCAGTTTCAATGGTGGGCCAGAATCACAACTTTCTAACTCTTTGGAGCATCTTCTTTATGCCCTGAAATATAGAGCAAGAAAGAAAACATTATTTCTGGACAAATAAGGAATTCAGGAATTTTGTGTACAATGCACAATTCTACCTTTGTTGCATTTATATCTTCTGTGGAAGGATATTTCTTGTTTAAGAATAATGATCATAGATTATAATTCTATTTATTTCCTATGAAAAGGAAGAAATGTCCCATGTCAAAGCTCAGTAGTCTGCTCCAATGAGGGCCCTCTGAGGATTTTCTGTAACAGCAAGAATCTCCTTGCCTTGGGGAACCTAATGCTCACTAACCCTGATGTCCCCGAATGAGGCTTCATCAAAGTATATGGACAAAGAAGTATGGACACTTCTTTTCATTGCCCAGTGCTTCCTGTTAGGAATAATTTATCTTGGAACACGGTACTGTGCCACCTCATGGCACTGATTAGTTCTTCACCTGTTGAGAATAGTTAGTAATTATTTTCAATTGAGTACAAATGGCAGCGCATGGCAGTCAACAGGGCTGATTATCCTAGCTCTGCCATCTACTAGACACATACTTGGGTTAGTCATTAAAACCCTCTAAACTTTCATTTCCTCATCTTTAAAATGGACATAGTGCCTGCCTGTGGTACAATGAAGATGAATTAGGGCTCAGTGTTTCTCAAGCATTGCTTTTCATGAGAATCACTTGGTAGATTCTGATTCTGAAAATCTGGGGAGAAGCTTGGTATTCTGCATTTATCACAAGCTCACAGTTGACCCCCAACACTGCTGGTTCATGGATCACTCTTTGAGTGGTAATAAGATTATAAGTGAAGCCTGAATATACAAACAGATAATGGCCAACCATATATCAAACTAGAAGTGTGACCCAAATCTTCAACAATCTGCCCAAAAAACCAGCTCCTTATCTTTAATAACCCATCCAGGAAGCTGGCCTATTTTAAGTCAAATCTGCAAGAAGTCAGACTGCTTTCTTTAGTAATAATTCAGGAAGCCAAACTATAACTTCTGTAGCAATCAGACTAGAATGGTCAGGACTTGATTAATAACAGACAGCTTTTCTAATTATTGTCCCCACTTCCAGGTTAAGACCTACCTAAGAAAGCCAAATATGCATCCCTAACCAATTACATAGGATACTTCACTTCTAGTTAGCCTGCCTAAAGCATCCCTATGCTAAAAGCCTCCATTCACAGCATACCTGATGCCTTCCCTATTTTCCACTATAAAGCTTTCCTATCCCTCTCCCTGCCTTCAAGTCTGCCAGAATGCAATTGATGGTGGTTGACTCCTTTGCTATTATAAGCTCTGAATAAATAGCCTTTGTTTATTCTCATTTGTTAGGTCTTTATTTCTACATACACAGCTTATGAAAGGTGCTGGTCATTTAGTGAGGGCCCAGTAAGTGGTAGCCTTAGGTCTCTAGAGGAGAGTGGATCTAGAGGCTTCTCTCCTCACCTCAGGAGAGCTTTTCATTCAGCTTTTTATCTCCTACTCCCTCCTTCCCTGCCCCGCCCCCGAAAGGCTGGTTTAGTGATATCATTGAAGTTCATAGACACCCTGCCTCATTCTTTCCATGGTACTATCTTCTGAATCGGAAAGACCTTGACTATTTGCTTTTGGGGGTGTTGGGGCAGTGCTTTATCTTCTCCCTTCATCTAGGTTGCACAGAAGTACAAAAAATCCCTAATAAACGTATTTCACCCTCTGTCTAACAACTATGGTAATGGGCCGAGGGTATCTCTCACCCACCCAAAGGAAGGCCACATCATTTCTCATTAGTGAGCCCATCACTTCACTCTTCGTTGTCCTATCTGATATGTCTGGGCTCAAAGGTGGTAAAATGGTCATATTTGGGTTTTGGCTGAAAAAGAATGAGAGAAGCTTTCTTAAGCTTAAATTGTGTACTCTGTCCCAGGCTTTTAATAGCAGCTATATTTGAGTTTAGGTCATTTCTTAGCAAAACTTGGATGGCATTTTGCTTTACGTTACCATTTTCCTTGTATTTATATCTCCTTTGGGGACCTCACATGAGGAAATGGCTGGTACAAAGGTAGATTTAAGCTTTCTTGGCCATTGTCTCCCCAAAAGCATTATAATCTCATATATTTTCTTATACTGATCATTTAAAATATAACTAGATGAAAACATGATTACCCAAGAGGTATCTTGACTGAAGGAATATAGATATCTTCCAACAAGGAAGAGAAGGGAAAGGGTGACTAAGATTTCTAATAGTCCATGCTCAAATAAAAATTCCATGGCCCACATTGGCATTGAAAATTCTATTTGGCACAGTAAAAAGAACAGTATATAAGTGCTATGCAAAATGAATATTTCAAACACAAATGTAACTGGAAATGGCTGCCAAGCATCTGAATTGTTAGAGTGTGTTTACCTTTAAACACTTTCACCAAAAAGGAGAAAATATATTTTAGAATTTTTATCTTTACTAAGTGTTTTCACCATGTACTTGAATAATTTAAGTTGCTATCTCAATAAACTTTTTAGTATACTTTTGTTATTTGATGCAGTCAAAAATGTATGATAGTTCAATGCTTTTTTTTTTTTTTTGATGAATGCTCTTCAAGTCACCCTACTTCCTGCACTGTGCCCTATGAAATAGAAGAGAGTCTGAAATATTCCTAAGGGGTATCTCTCTATTTTCTCAATAATATAATGAAATTTAAAAAATTCTACTAAAAGCCCTGGTATAGGTGAATATTGGCACTTTTCAAAATACCATTTCTCAGGCTTTTCTGCAGCAGATTCTGATTTAGTAGATATGGAGTGGAGCCCTTGAAACTGTATTTTTAAAAGTTTTGTAAGTGCTTCTGATGCCTGCCAGATCTGGCTTCAGAGTTAAAATTAGATGGATGCCAACTGGCATGATTAAAATACTTCTGGATTGGAAAAGCCCACAGTCCTTTACAAAGCAGAGCAATTTGATTCAATTCGAAAACATTTATTCAGTGTCTACTCCGTGTCAGACACTTTGGTGTATGCTGCAGAACAAAAGTGAACATCACATAGTTCTTGTCCTCGATTGGCTCAGAGACTACAGATAGGGAAGGAGAGAGACAAACAGAGAGAAAGAGAGTGAGAAGGCGAGAAGAAGACATAAAGCGGGGAGGGAAAAGGAGAAAAAATGGGAGCGAGCAGGAATGAATTAACCTACCTGCAGTGTGGCAAAAAATAAAAATAAAAACAAATTCCATTGAAATTAACAGAGGAACAAGGAGGAAAGAAAAGGGAACTTTGGATCTGCCTTGAGAGGTTACAAGAAATACAGCAAAGGGTTCTCAACCAGTATTGAGTAGCGTGTGGGGGCAATTGGAGTTGTGGTTCTGTGGCTGTGACTGGCATTTAAACACCATGGGGTGTTCGTGCATAAGGTGTCCACAGCACTCCTGTGAAAAATCCTGCATTGACTGACAGAAGAGAAGTTAAGGTCTTGAAAATCAAAAGAGCTAGGAAATGTGAGATAAGAATGCTGGTTTTGATCACCATTGTGATACCCTTTATGACAAGAACAGTAACAGAAAAAGTAATTAATTTGTATGAAGGTTAGATGACAAATTTTGACTACTCTGATAATTGAATACCTATCACTGTCTCAAGTTGGAGATGTAGAACGGATACTGGCAACTGTGAAAATGCTAATATCGCATCAGTTTTTATTTGGAAGAAGCATAGAACAATGCATTAACTAATCGCTTTATTGCTTTAGCATCTACTATTTCATGAATAGGATAGAGTCCTCTTGAGAATGTCCTCAAAACTTCATCAATTTTCAAAGATTTTTTGCCTCCAAATCAATAGCATTTCTGAAATATGCTTTCTTTGCTCAGCTGTGCATGAAACTATTGTTTTTCTTTTGACTATAAACCCTATTTCCAGGATCTTTGAACAAAACAATTAACTGGTAGGTTTTCTAGTGACCTGGAAAATCATAATGTTAGGATCAGAACACTTGCAGCCGTCTACATGGTGAGAGTGTATATTCCATTAGAAACAGAGCTGAGAGAGCAAAAGGAAAGTGTTACCTACATATTTATTAAGAATAATTCGTAGGATATAGAGCAAGTCCTTTTAAAATGGCATCTAGAGAGGTTCTTGAATATCATTCCTTACATTCATCCTGAAAAGATTAATCTGTTTTCCTATATTCAACAAATTCTGTGTGCTTACAGTTGCCTTGGTACACTCACCTGAATGAAACTTGAAAGACTTTTAAAGAAAGAAGACTTTCTTATTTTTTAAGGTTTTACATAAACACTCCTACATAGAACTGAATAGTTTATATTAAGTATTTTGCAATTATTGACATCTTCCTATGGTACTACATTAATATTATGACCACAGTATAAGAAAATTTTTCTCTATGATAGTACACAACCAACATGCCTATATTCTAATAAAATGACTATAAGATCATTATCAAGACACTTAGTTAAAGTCAAAAATCATAGACATGGAATTAAGAACTCTAGGGTTTTGATTCTGAGCTAAGTGACCCATACTTCTCAGAAATGGGCCTCTTCCTCAATATTCCACTTAGATTCTCTAGCAGGGCACAGTCTAATATTAATCAAATATTTGTGCCCAAGTTTCACCAACAGCACAAACACCTATTACTTTAAGTCTTGTCTTACTGTGTTAGGGCATTTTGAGCAGTGAATATGATGATGGGCATGACCCTAGGCCCATTGGTCTCACAGTCGATATGAGGCTGTCCATGGAGACTGACTAAAATAGTGTTATGAATAGTGTTATGAATAAAATAAATTTGTTTGGAATTATTCACCATCTAAATCCTGACCCAGGGTCCAACTTTTAAAACAAAACCACCTTTCTTTTAGTCATTTAACATCTATTATAAACTTTGGAACATACCATTGTCTTCTCTGACCGTGCAAACCACTTAATTTGTAGAAGTTCTCTAGTCATTCCAAGACCAAGGACATGCCTTAAATCTTGGCTTGGCCAATTAGATCTGTACAAACAAAGATATCAAAGGCTGGGAGGAAACCATCTATCCAACCTTCATTCAGCCAAGGAAAGAGAGATCCAGGGGTTTAAACACAAACCAAAGTCATGTGACAGAATCAGGAGTAGAACTTGGAGACTCTTACTTCTTATTGTTATTTCTGCTAAGTCACAAAATTCCTCTCTGGTGTTGCAGACATCACCTCCAGATCTGACCTTTAGATGGCTAGTGGCTAACAGGAGTTAGGTTGAGACTGTACATGGGTCACTAAAGGTCATTCTCATTCTTGTGGTATAACACAAAGAACACATTCTCCTGATGGAAGGTCAGAAGCATAACCATCCTGCATCAGTATCTTACTTGTTCTCAGCACATTTTGGGGTACAGAGAAGATATTAAGGTTTAAACTCTGAATTAATATATACACTTGAGGCCAAGATAATCATTCTGCCAACTATAGATATGTGGTATTAGGGAAAAGTATTTATTTTTTCTAATTCTCATTTTTCTTGACTATAAAACTGGGTCAATAATATTACTACTATGTGGGATTTTCAGGATTAATGAAATAAATGGCCTACCTTAAGTGTTTTATTAGTGAATTCTCCTGCTAGTAATAATGAAGCTTTTCTCTCGGAAGTTCTTCATGGATTTTAGTATTAAGAATAGGAAACAGGGGCGCCTGGGTGGCTCAGTCGGTTAAGCGGCCGACTTCAGCTCAGGTCACGATCTCACGGTCTGTGAGTCCATGAGTTCGAGCCCGGCGTCGGGCTCTGGGCTGATGGCTTAGAGCCTGGAGCCTGCTTCCGATTCTGTGTCTCCCTCTCTCTCTGCCCCTCCCCCGTTCGTGCTCTGTCTCTCTCTGTCTCAAAAATAAATAAACATTAAAAAAAAAAATTAAAAAAAAAATAGGAAACAGACTAAGAATCTTGGACATAATTTAGTTTAATATGTAACATTTCTTTCTAGGTAAACACACTAAGAAAAATACATAATTGTATACATAAGAATTAACTACCCTCAAATACACATAATTTCCTTCTTTTGTCGGGGAACTCGGACTCAGACATTTAACAATTTGTTTTATAACTATGTTTACATTATTTAATGATGTATTTGATATCAAAGCAATAAATCAAAATGTAAATGGAAGAAAAGCATACTTTATATTCTTTTAATGTATGAAATGCTTTCACTTATTCTCATCACTCAAAGAAGAATTTCAAAATTCATGAGTGCTTTGAGACTTTTTATACTGAACAAGAAATACCACTATCTTTTCCTTAGCTCATGCTTTTATTCATGCCACAAATTTTCATGGAGTTTCTTTTAATATGAATTTATAAAGCACAGTAAGTTGTTTAATTTGTATGGATTACTTAATCATACAATGATTATTAAATGAACTAAACAATTACATTTTATCTTAATGAAAAACTATGTATAAGTACTTTTTCCATTTATCTTGCAAAATAGCTATGCAACATCATCAGAATCATAGCAAAGTATTAGTTCAAAGAATGCATAAATCATGCCTCTCTGTTTCTGTGGTCCATGGCTGAATGAATTTTTCATCAGCACATCTCTTTTTTAATGTGTGACGTTTCTTCATGATGACATGGAAATTAAAGATTTTCTAATTTGAGGATTATAGTTAAACATTTATCAAATGACATGAAAGTAAGCCTTTTTAAATTGTGCCAAAGGAGAGTGACAGTCCAATAGGGATTCTCTCAGGAAGACAATTCAGAGCCATTTTCCCTCTCATCACACTCTTGATTTTAGTCTGGCCCATAGATACATTGTGTAGCATAGAATTTAACACTGGCAGCTGGGATGGGAGACCAAATGTATTATCCAATGCATGAATAATGTGTGATATAATTGTGAGAGGATTTTTTTTTTTTTGAAGAGTTGAAGCATATTGCAAGTGGGACAAGTTAGATCGGCCTAGTTTCATTTCACTTAAAATGTTGCATCTGAAAATTGAGAAAACATTTATTGAATGCCTCTTTTATGATAGGTACTGAACTCTTATACATACCAAGTTGCTTATGAGACATTCAAATCTAAATCTAAGAGGCCCATCTAGAATTTAGTAGGTCCAAAACTAAGCTGATTCTTTCCCACCCCATCATCCGACCTGCTTCTTTTCCTCTACTTCCTAAATGTACAGCCATAAACCTAGAGACCCAAGATAGGATCTATGTGTCATTGAAATTCCTTCCTCTAATTTACTTCCCTCACATAATTTATCACCAAATCCAATTGATTTAGTCTCTGAAAAGCTTCTTGAATTCATCCCCTACTTCACAGGACTCCTTGACTAATGTGACGCTTTATTTCTGTCCTGGACCATTTCAATAGTCTATGTACAGTCCAGTCTTTCTTCCTCTAGTCTCACCAAATCCCATTTTTCCCTGAGCACTGACACAAAGCAGCTTTCTAAAGTACAGATCTGAGCACAGTATCACAGCACTTCATACCTTTCTTTGGATCCCTATTGCCTATAAAACTTGAACTATGTCCAAATTTCACAGAGCCATTGCCTTGTCTCCTGCTACCATCTCCCTTTCTGTTTATGCCCTATGCTCCAGTCACCTTCTTTGTCTGCTAATTTGCCATGGGGCTTTCAGGTCTCTGTGCCCTTGACACTCCCCCTGCTTGGAGGTCCTTTTCATCGTGTATGAATGAAACAATCTACTAAATCCTCAAAAGCCAGTTTAAAGATTACTTCCTGAATAAAACCCTTCTTGATGTTTCTGTTTAGCTAATTTTTTTCTCTTCCCCCACCTCACTGCATTCTACACACATTATTGTGATAGCTCTTGCCATAATTGCAAATACTTTCTTATGTTTTCTATTAGTGACAGTGGCAAGAATTTTTTTTAATGTTTACTTATTTATTTTTAGAGAGAGAGAGAGAGAGAGAGAGAGAGAGAGAGAGAGATTGAGAGCAGGGGAGGGGTAGGGAGAGAGGGAGAGAGAAAATCCCAAGCAGGCTCCACACTGTCAGCACAGAGCCCGACGCAGGGCTCAGTCCCACAAACTGTGAGATCATGACCTGAGCCTAAACCAAGAGTTGGACTCTTGACTGACTGAACCACCCCAGCGCCTCCAACAAGAAGCCTCTAATCCGTGTCTGTCTTCAGATGCTCCTCTTTCTCGCCTTCCTTCCTCATGGTTTCTAGATTCCCTAAAAACCTTGGATATTCCTTCATTGCTTATACTATAAAGTCCAGCTGGTGAGCATGGTACACTGAGCTTTTCACTCTTCATTTCCAGCCCCAATTCCATCACCCATGCCATTCACCCTACATTCTCATAGACAGTAAGTCACTTCTAAATGTACCATGGTAGCTTATACCTTGTTTATTTTTCCTTTTCTAAGAAATGGTTTTTTTCCTTCCTCTCCAGATGGTCTCTCTCTTATTATTATATGAAGGCTCACAAGACACACAAAATATCTACAAAGCCTTCCTTGCACTCTAGTGAGTTCATCTACTTTTGTCTTTCTACTTCCAGAAGATCTGAACAGGGCCATGTTGTCCTTAGAATCTTGTAATAGCCTAACTGGTCTCCTCCTTCCATACTTGTCAATCCTCAGCACAGTGATAATAGTGAGTCATTTAAATGGAATATCAGATCTTGTTAGTCCTCAACTCAAAACCCTTCACTGGGTCCCCATCTCATTCAGTCCTGACAAGGCCCTGCATCTTATGGCCTGTGTCACTTCCCTGACCTCTCCTCATACTGTCAGCTGGCTGCCTTACCACCTGGCTGCCTTGCTCTTCATTGAACTCCTCAGACAAACTCTTGGCTCTGGGCATATGCACTTGCCTTTTTCTCTACCTGAAACGTTCTTCTCCAAATAATCACATGGCTTATATCTCCACCCCTTCATAAATATCAAACTGTCATTGAAACTTCTCAGCTTTCCTATTTGACACTGTACTTAAGTCTTTTCCTACCCTCATTTCCTATCCCCCTTCATTGCTCTTACTTTCTTCAGATCAAATATTTTCTATTTTATTTCTTGTTGCTTTTCCTGGAAGACAAGCTTCACAGAGCAGAAATTTTTTCCCCTATTGTGTTTTCTGAGATATCCCTAGAGCTTAGAACTATTTCTGGTTTACAATAAGTCTCAATTATATATGTTAAATAAATACACACATTCATGCTATAAAGTACTTGAATGGAGAGGTCATGTTTGACTCAATTCCATGATTCCATCTGGGAATGATCCTTGGCACATAATCATTAATCCACAAAAGTTTTTGATTAATAAACAAATGTATTTGCCAGCCCTTGGATACAATGTAGGAGAAGCTACTTAAACATGCAGCAGTATATTTGCTAGATTACTTCCATCTAAATATAGTTAGATAAACAACTTAACCTAGGTGGAAAAATGGTCAGCTATTATTGGCTAGTGATTAGAGAGTTCCTCATTTATCTGAAAGATTATTGGAAGTCAATCCACTGTACATGTCAATGAGATTTGTTGTTGTTCCTTTTAACAACTTTATTCTTTTACATTGTTGAAAGACAATGTTGCTTTTCAACACTGGCTTTAAGGTAGAACATTGGGACATTACAGAAAATTCTGATGCCGCATATCCAGAGTCAGGAATTCTTATTCAATTAGTTGGGGTGCAACCTGCGCATGGTAGTTTTTAAATAGTCCCAGAGAAATGAGAATGAAGAGACAGAATCAGGGGCCACAGTTTAAAAGGGCTGTATCTTAGGCTAACTGGCCAGGTGTCAATGGCTGCCACATACCTTACTCTCACCACGACTGGTGAAGTTGAAATCGTATTTTACATAAACTCAACAGGAATCAATAAAAGCACATATGTAGTCATTTTTAACAAAGGAAAGCAGCTAACTTTTTTTTCTGATGTAAATGATAGATTATTTCATACTTTTAAAAGTTATTTTAGTGAGTTTATGGCTATATCCTGTGTAAAATACATTTTTCCTTTAGCTATTAAATTGTAAGTGTGAATAGAGGAGAAAACTGGCATACAAATGGACAAATTCATTATTTTCTTCTGTAAAACTAAATCTTATGAAAGGTTCCCTTCTCTCTGTGAATCAAAGTCCTATGGATTAATTTATCATCAAAACTAGCATCAGCTTAAGAGAGAAACTTGAGAGTCAGCTTAAGAGAAAGAAATGAAATTTTCAAACTGGACATGAAATGATTTTAGACAGAATTTTTTGTCTGCTACTGATTCCTTCCTAACAGAACAGTGAGGAATTGATGGTGATGACATCCTAACTAACATAAAATAATCCCATTGGTGTGTATAGTGACTTAAATTTGTCTTTCTAGGAAATCAAATAGTGATTACAATTTACTATGCATGTAGAGCAAATATAGAATATAGAATTAATTTTATACAAATACTTCAATTTCTGTATTTTTACACAGAATGAGTTGTATACCACACACACATTATTGTATATGTATTATATATATATATATATGTTTATATTTATATATTATATATATGTAACATATCTATAAAGAGCACATAATCAGCAGTGCCTAACTTAGAGGGTAAGTTTTACCTACAGTTTATAGTAGCTGTGGCTCAAAGAATGGCATTTTTTTTTTTCTTTTTGGTACTAAGTCATTGAAGAGACTTATAGAGACAATTGGGTTTATTTCCACAGTTACACGGCCTGTGTTTTTAGTAACACGTGGGCCTTTGCTTCCTTGTTGAAAATGAACCTTTCCCAAAGCCAGACTGTGTGGGATGTGTTGGAGAAAAAGTGACCCTCTTGCTCATCACCCAGTGAATAATGACACCAGTGATGTTAATATTAGTGGCACTTGAAGGAATCATGATCCATCATCATGCCTCCCTCACTGCCCAGTGAAACTATGTACCCACAGCTGCTGGGGAACTTCCAGTTTTACAGCACAATCTGAAACTAAGGTACATCCAAGTTGTAAAAAAAACTGAAATACTACACTGCTACATTCTATTACTAGGACAAATAAGTCTGGCATGTTTAAGTTCTGTAATCTGTGTTTAATTCACTCCTCTCAGGCCATTGTATTTAGGCCATTTTGGTCCTCACTTTTAGAAGATGAATTTTTGGTGCCTTTAGGTAGACAAACCTAGATGCTTCTTGTTTTCCTAACTTCCACCTCTGTCCATAACTCTCATAAGATAAATAAGTCCCTATGTCATGAATTTACTTGATTCTTAACAAACGAAACTCTTTATCTCTTCTGTCATGCTCTTAATTTCATTAGGACCCATCTCTATATACCAAGACAGATAAATAACATTGAATTTAACGAGAAACATAAATGTATATTCATGAAAGTTTATTTGTACATAGCTCAATACAGAATAAACTCCATTTGTTTTTGCCTTAACGTCATGAATTAGAGAGTTCAAATAGTTGAAATTCCATTTACTTACCCTGCCATTTTTCTTAGATGTTCATATTTAATCTTTGTCTTACCTTCTTCTTTTTTTTTTTAAGCTTGTTAAAAATAAGGCTTTCTGAAGATAAATGTGGAAAAAAACCTCCTCACTTCTGTGACTTTCTTGCATCTTTGTTGTTTTATTTAAATTAACAAAAATTTTTCTTCCTTCCTTTCTCTTTTTTTGAAACCCCAAGTATTTGTTTGATTTAAATTATGTTTAAAGTTAATCAGTTTCAAGGAAAGACATTTAAGGTCTTGGAAGAAAACAATTTTTTTTTCTCCATTTGAGTCATCTTAACCTCTTCTCCCATCCCTCAGATAGAATTGAGGGTGTTTTTTCTGTAATAAAAGGATGCTTTTTTAAGGGATAAGACATTTTAGACAGAAATCAATAAGGTGTCCTGAAAAAAAAAAAAAAGCACAGGGCCTTAGAGTCAGACAGACCTGGCTGAGTAACCTGGGTAAGGACCTGGGTATTTCTGCACCTTATTTCTATTTTTTATAAAAGGTGAATAGTCCTAGCTCATGCTTTCAGAATATTAAGTGTAATTAGAGAACATACAGAGTATGTATTATATTGTAGGTCTTTATTCAAAAAATAGGAATTCCATTTCATGTTGCCCCTTCCAATGAAAATGCCAACATTATTTTTATCTAAGATCTTGTTGATTCCTATACTTCTAAGTGACTGCTGTTATGTTAATAAATAACACAGGTTTAAGAAATACAGCTTGACTATTTAGTGTCATCAGTCGATGACTGCTTCAATGGAATAGATATTCAGTGACCTAAAGCTGCTAGGACAGCCAAAGCACCAAAAGAATCCCATACAAGCAAAATTTCAGATCAAGGGCTTAATTTCTTATCAAAGCAAAACCCATTGATTCTTGGCCCTAGGCGAGAACATCTTCAGAACAAACAGCTCTATATTCAGTTAAGTTGCCAGTAGCAGTTATTTTGAATTGTCTTATACCACTTAACTGAAGACATTCAATTGTCACTGGTGGGGATGGGTGATTCTGAAAGCAAAGAAAGACCCCGAAGAAGAAACCTGTGTCAGATTTAGTGTCAGAAGGAAGTAGATAGAGTGTCTCCTGGACCTATTTTGAAGGGAACCAATCCAGATATATTATCTGTTTAAAAACAGTGTCTCAGCACTGTCAGTGTCTGGAGTTGCTCTAAAAACATAGAAGATTTGTCATAAAACCTGAAATAGAAGGTGTAGTCTCTGGCTGCAGAATGCACCCTGGCATGAGATGGCCATCTCAGCATCTGGTTAGTAAATTACCTCAGCAGAAAACACTCTCCTTTGTTGACAAATGGTCTAGCTGCTTTCTCAGTGAGACTGGAGGATGAGAAACTTCTGGAAACATAGTTTGTATTCAGTCCCTAAATATGGAAATATGGTGAAAAGTCCACTAGTCCAGGTGGAATCATGAACCAAATATTATTATAAACAACGACAATGCTTCTCTTCATTCTTTTCTTTAAAAGCATAACTGAGCTTCAGAACCCAAATTCTAAAAATGCTTTTGCTGCAGTTTATTAATATCAAAACCAATAAGAAAAAAATTTTGCATGGCATTCTTATTAAAATAAATTTAAACAATGAGATTTCTGAGTTGAACGATTGAGTACTTCAAGACGTATTTATCAAATAATACTATCTAAGGCCGAGGCAGTTCTTTGCCAAGGTAACAGTAAGAGAGAATTAACAATGACCTTTCCTTTTATTTGGACTATGTCAATATCAAAAACAAATACACTTTGGGAATGCAAGCTGGTGCAGCCACTCTGGAAAACAGTATGGAGGTTCCTCAAAAAACTAAAAATAGAACTACCCTACTATCCAGCAATTGCACTAGTAGGCATTTATCCACAGGATACAGGTGTGTTGTTTCGAAGGGATACATGCACCCCCATGTTTATAGCAGCACTATCAACAATAGCCAAAGTATGGAAAAAGCCAACATGTCCATCGATGGATGAATGGATAAAGATGTGATATATATATACAATGGAGTCTTACTCGGCAATCAAAAAGAATGAAATCTTGCTATTTGCAACTACGTGGATGGAACTGGAGGGTATTATGCTAAATGAAATTAGTCAGTCAGTCAGAGAAAGACAAAAATCATATGACTTCACTATTATGAGGACTTTAAGAGACAAAACAGATGAACATAAGGGAAGGGAAACAACAATAAGATAAAAACAGGGAGGGGGACAAAACAGAAGAGACTCAAATATGGAGAACAAACTGAGGGTTACTGGAGGGATTGTGGGAGGGGGGATGGGCTAAATGGGTAAGGGGCATTATGGAATCTACTCGTGAAATCATTGTTGCACTATATGCTAACTAATTTGGATGTAAATTTTAAAAAATAAAAAATAAAAAAAAACAAATAAACTAAAAGTTGAAACAAAAAATTCATTTAACTAAACAATGTTAGAATTTGAAGAGAACTTTGATATTCTCTATTAAAACCTATTCATAATACAGACAAGAAATATAACATATGAGGTCCAAGCAGGATTAGAAACCATGAACTCCTCAAATTTTTGTCTTCTCGTGCTTCTTCCATCACATCAAATCTCATCTTCATGTTCAGTGAGCAGTAAAAGGATTTACATGACCAAAATACAAGGGGCATGCGGGAGATAGTAAGGCTAGAAAGGCAGGTGGTATAAAGTTGTCTATCCTTCAGTAAAGTAATAGGCTGAATAGTTGGGACTTTATTCATTGTGTAAGAGGGATTCTCTGAAAATAGTATGGCAGCTATATCAGAGAACTATCAGGAAGCCCATAGGACAACCTTACATCTGCATGTTTATGCTCTGCCCATAAAGCTCAGATAACAATTTGCCACCCATCTCACACACTATGTGAGTAAATTCATCTTCTTCATAGTGCCCGGGTACCATGGCTATGAGAAGACCACAAGAGGTATATACAGGGAAATCACACTCTCTAGAAGTAAATAGTATGATGTAACTGGAGAAGAAAAGGACACAGCATTATGCAAGCCTGTTTCTTTCTCCACTTAGTTCTCTTATGAAGACTGAGGTTCCTCCTCCTAAAACCCAGTACTCCTTGAAAAATGTGGTCAAAAGCCACAATTTCTGAAACAGTGTGGGAGCTAGCAGAGCTGCAACCATTCGTAACCTCTGGCAGGTCTTTTAGCTTGAATTTATTCATATATAGAAAGAGAAGAATATTAATTGCCTATATTAGTATTGTGGGTGCGCTTGGGTGGCTTATCGTTTGAGCATCTGACTTCGGCTCAGGTCATGATCTCATGGTTCATGAGTTCAAGCCCCACAACGGGCATGCTGCTCTCAGTACAGAGTCCACTTAGGATCTTCTGTCCCCCTCTCACTCTATCCCTTCCCAACTCGTGCTCTCTCTCTCTGTATATATATATATCTATATCGATATCGATATCGATATCGATATAGATATATAGTGGACCTCAGAAGGTGGTTGTGAAGTACCAATGGGACAATGCATGTGGAAGCACCTAGCCTGATTAGATTCACGACTTTCATTTTTTAATAAATCTTAAATTGGGCGGGTCATTTTATTCTGAGAACTATGATGCAAATATCTGTTTAAGGGTCAACCATAGGTCAAATAAATAGAAAATCTTAAAAATCACTTCACCTAATCTAATATTTTATCATAAAATATTTAAACTAAAAAAAAATCAATTTGCTCTTTAAGAAAGTGATAGTGCAAGGAAGTGTTTAATATGGAAGAGCTCTTCATTGTGTTGTAATTCTTTTTCATCTCAGAACCTTAAATATATTACCAAGGAATTACAAAAAGATTACGTGGGACTTCTGGTTAGGATATAGAAAGTCACAGGAAATCATTGCTTTCATCCTAACAACCAGAAGAAGCTGGATAACCTTCAAAACCACAGAAGTCTTTTTTTTTTTTTTTTTTTTTTTATGATCCTTCAGAGAGCTGAAGATGCAGTGAAACCTAAATAAACTAATTTCCAGAAAGATGACAAGCCCTTCACAAGAGAGAAGAGTTCCACAGCTGTTTGCATTTCAGGCCAAGGAGCAGAAGAGGAGGTACCTACCATAAAAGCAGGTAAGGAGAAACCAGCTAAACTTTTAATGAACTTTTAATGGCTGTGCGTAGGCTGGCATGAGAGATTAGACTTCCAAAGAGCCTAAAAACCACAGAGCAAACCTGCAACCACCCACCAACTATTTCCCACTAGTCTTCACCTTGTGCTTGAAACTACTATGCCAAAAATCTGGGACGAGTCAGCAGAGCTGAGAGAGAGACTCTCTGAGGCACAGAGCCTCCTGTAAGTATAACACAGCACCCACTGGAGGGAAAGGGGACAATGTGCAGGAGAGCTGAGATGTGCAGGTCTCTCAGAAAACACACTGAGGCGGGAAGGAAGGAAAACCTTTGTGACATTCCATTTTTTCATAGCATGTAAAATAGCTGCCCTTGCAAGTCTGGGGAATAGGAAGAATAGAGTTGGAACCAGGGGTGACCCTGGATGTCAAAATCTTCTGCCCAGTTAATCAAAAAGTTGGCAGCTAAGCTATAAAGCAGAGGTATACTGTTCTTAGTACAAAGAGATGGTGGCTCAGTTCCAAAGACAAAGAAAACTCCTGAATTTAACCAGTGCTCAGATCCTAAGCCATGCTCAGAGGAAAATCTAGATCCTTCCTTAAAACATGTGAAGCCATTGACGAAAGTTGGCTCAGCCCAACTGTGTATCATACTGGTATAGTCTTTCACTCTAGAATCCAAATGAAAGAAGGGGGATAACCTTTTTTGGAAGTTAATATTACTTCAGGCTCTTCTATTCTTTTACACAAAATATCTTGCATACAATAAAAAATAGTGAGATATTAAAAAAGCAAGATAAGGAGTCCATGGTCAATAAAGAAAAAAAGTCAATAGAAATACACACAGAAATGGCCCAGATCAGACAGACACTTTAAAATAGCTAGGACAAAATTGCTGCAAAATATGTTGAAAAAGATATTGTAAAAGGCAATCTATTGTACTTGAATATGGTAAGTGTTATAATAGACATAAGCAATATCACAACATATATGAATAATTGAACTGATAAAGAAACAAAGGCAATATTTGATTGAAGAAGCACCATTTTTAGTCATATCTCATACTGTGTTTAGAAACCAAAGAAACAGAGAACAGCACTTCAAGAAGATGGAATAGAGAGTACAGAGACAGGCAGTTATGAAGTGGTATTGTGTAAAGCAGTGAGAATTTCCAACTCAAAGGAAAAGACAATTCTAGGGGTGGGGGCTGGACAGCTTCATGGATGTGTAACCTGTATATTCACATAGAGTCCTATACACCAAAGAACGCTTGCTTGGGTTAATGCTTTGTGGTGACCAAATCGAAATTCTTAAATATTTTACTTTATTTTATTTTATTTTACTATTTTAGAGAGAGAGAGAATGAGCATGATAGAGAGACAGAGAGGAAAAGAGAGAGAGAATCTTAGAACGCTCCACACTCAGTGTGGAGCCAGATGTGGCTCTATCCCATTACCCTGGTATCATGACCTAACCCAAAATCAAGAGTCAGTATGCTCAATTGATTGAGCCACCCATGTGCCCCAAACATTTTTTTTTAAATAATCTCTCCACCCAACATAGAGCTTGAACTCGCAACCCCGAGTTTAAGAGTCTCATACTCCACCAACTGAGCCAGCCAGGCTCAGTCTTAATTAAGAACTAAGAAATTCTTAGTCTTTGAAAATAGAACATCACATTTTATTTTGCATTGAGACCTGCAAGTTATGTAGCCAGTCCTGAGAGGAGGGAGCCTTCAGGAGAAGATAGTAAAGGGCTTTGAATATAGCATTGGACAAAGTAAAGTGATCACACATCACAGGCTCCCCAGAACAGGCCCAGTTTATACTTGTCTCATCCTAATTTTTCCTGTCACTTTATAGTGTTCTGATTTGAGCATACATTGTATGGCCATGCTGTGCTGCATGAAGGAACCTGGGAATATTTTTAAGCAGTGATGTGTTTTGAGTATATATGTTTTTCAAGTATACTTTATAGATTTCAGTGTGAAGAGCAAATTGAGTATGGGGGAAAAACCTCATTAGAGCAGTTAGGGAGCTTCTGTAAGCCACAAATAATGGTGACCTAAACCAAAGCAAGGGCTGAGGGGAAAGAAAGAAGTAGAAGATATCAGATTTGGTAAGTTTTTGGAAGTGAGCAGTAATGAAAAGAGAAGAATCAAGGATGACATCCAAGTTTCCAATTCGAAAGATCAATACAAAATGATGTTCTTATGCCAGGTTTGAAGGATAAAAGTACAAGTGATGATTAAACAAATGAGTATACTGGTCTGAAATTCAGACTAAAAGTCAAGACTGGAGGTATGGATTTGGCAAATGCATGAGGCCTATTTGTCCCCGGGTTTATTTGTGGCTATGGGTCCTGATCTTGTCAAACAGGAACTTGTTTATAAAGGGAATTACCCCCATTTCACATGACAGTGAAAAAAGTGGGGGGAGTCTTAAAATCTGTTTCAAACTCTCTCCAGTGTTGATGGCAAACGTAAGACATCATTTTCAAATGTAATCATTCGGTATTTCTACTATCTTGCTTTTTTCCTTCTTTCCATCTTCCTCTTTATTTTATTACAGAGGCATGTTATGTTGTCAATAAATATCTTGGCATGTTTTGGACTTTTTTCCCGCCTTTTTTTCCCCTGAGGTATGCTCCTTGCTGTTATTTTCTTATTTCTATTTTGATCTATAACCTACTGCTTTCATTTTAGGACAGTTCTTTGCCTTTAATTGTTTTCTTAGAATATTTTCTTATTTTTTCCTATTTAATTTATCAAAAAAATTTCCTTTTACTCATTTTAAAGAAAAAGAAAATGCTTTAAATGCTCCTTTAAATTTAAACTTCCAAGTTTAATTTTATTTTTTAATTCAAATTTTGTATTGAGATCATTGGATCTTCACATATAGTTATAAAAATAAATACAGAGATTTATCCAAGCTCAGATAGTTTCACTGGAGAATTTTACCAAACATTTAGAGAAAAATTAATAGAGGAGAGTTATGTCCATGGGATTAAGAGGATCTACAAAACAGCTAATGATGTTTAAATCAATCAACCAATCAATCAGTAAAAGAATGAATGCTTTCCTCCAAAGATCATTGGAGGTTGTCTGTTTTCACCACTTTCAATCAACATTGCACTGGAAATTCTACCCACTGCAAGTAAAAGAAATAAAAGTCCATACAGATTGTCTATGTGGAAAATCCCAAGGAATTTACAAGAAAAAAACCAAAACAAAACAAAACAAGAACTAATATATGAAGTCAGCAAGGTTCAATATTAGTTCTGGGAGGTTTTTTTTTTTTTCTTCTTTTGAGGTTTAAAATTATAAATCCAATTTCTTAATTGATTATAATGCTATTTAAATTGCATATTTAGATTTAGATTTTATCTTGGTTGAGTTTTAGTAGTTTGTAATCTACAAGGAATTGGTCAATTCCTTCTAAATTGTTGAATTTTTTAGTGTAAAGCTGTTCAGAGTATTTACTTATTATCTTTTTAATAGATGCTGAATCTGTAATGGTATACCGTATTTAATAATTTGTGTCTTCCTTCTTTACTTTTACATGTCTTGCTAGCAGTTTTTCAATTTTATTGATTTTTTTCAAAGAATGCGTTTTTTTAGTTGCACTTCTCTATTATTCCCTGTTTCAACTTCATTGATGTATTATTCTCTTTTCCTTATTACCAGAGGAAGGAAATTATCAGAGGGAGGAAATCCTCTGATTGTTTTGAGTTTATTTTGCTTTTCTTTTTCTAATTTCTTGATACAGCAATTCAGATTATTTATTTGAAATCTCTCCTCATTTCTAATCTAAACATTTATTGCTATAAATTTCCCTTTCAGCACAGGTTTAGTGGTAAACCACATATGTCGATATGCTGTGTTTTCAGTTTCATTCTGCGTATTTTTAAGCTTCCTCTGACCCATGGATTTTTAGGGGTGTTCCATGTGTTTAGAGATTTTCCTGTTGTCTGTTATTGATTTCTAGTTTCATTCTATTATGGCCAGAGAACATACTCTGTATTATTTCATTTATTTTAAATATGCTGAGCTTTTGGATATGGTCTGCCTTGATGAATGATCCATGGGCACGGAGTGTTTTCTGCTATTGCTAGGTGGGATATTCTCTACATATCCATTAGATCCTATTAGATAAGTATTTTGTACAGAACTTCTATATGCCTGTTTTCTATTAGTTCTATCAGTTGCTGAGAGGGGACATTGAAATCCCCAACTATAATTGTGGATTCATCTATTTCTCCTTCCAGCTCTATCAGTTTTCCCTCATGTATTTTGAAAGTCCATTGTTTGGTGCATACACATTTAGTGTCATTATATCTTTCTGATGGGTTAATCCGTTTATTGTTATGTCCCTCACTGTCTCTTAAAATTTTCTTTGCTATGAGATGTACGTTATCAGATAGTAATATAACCATACATGCTTTTACTTGCTTAATATTTCCATCAATGTTTTTTCATCTTTTTAATTTCAATATAGTTATGTCATTGGATTTGTACAGCATACAATACAGACAGGTCATAGTATGTACCCATTCTATTGACCTCAGTCCTTTGATTGGTGTATTTGAAATATTTACCTTTAATGTAATTATTCTTATTTTAGGGCTTAAAACTTCTGTTATTTATTTTGCATTTGTTTCTTTAAGTTTTCATTTTTCTGTTTCTCTTTTCTTATGTTCTGATAGATTACTTCAAACTAAAGAATACATCTTGATTTATATATAGTGTTTTTGAGTGTGTCTCTGTACAGTTTCTGCAGTGATTGTTCTGGAAATGACAATGTATGCATGTGACTTATGCATGTATCAACATATGCATACATATGCATGTGTCAATATTTTACCACTTCAAGTAAAGTGTGAGCACCTTAACAATTTTGCTTGCTCATCTCACAGTATCTCTTGACAGAATGGGGAAGTCTCAGGAATAGCACGGAAGACAAGTGCTGCTCCTTTCTGCTTATTACTAACAGGACTTCCAATCCATCTCCTTGCTGGTCACGTCAGCCTCACCTGATGTTGTCAGACAGATTTGTGCTTGACCTGGTAGAAAAAGGAGTCTAGCTGGGCTGTCTTCTTTTGGCAGGTTGAGCATTGGGAAATGCAAGGTCTGGGCAGCAGAAGGGTAGAGAAGGGTGTCACCATCCTGTTCTTCTGGTCCTGGGATCCCAAGCCAGCTTACCTTCTGTAAGAGATTCAAGCAATCCAGGGACTGATCAAGAAAAAAGATATGACAGGATGGGCCGTAACACACAACAAACTTTATTGGTGCTTGGATAGCGTTGCAATGAGAAGGGAATTCCCTCACAGCTTATGGTGAAGATGCCACTAACTAGAAGGGGAGGAAGGCAAGGGAACTCCCAGGGAAGTAGGGGTATTAAAGAGGGTGCTTATATGTCTGGGTGATGTCACTCAGAAGCACTGTGGAAGTCTCTGGGTCAAACAGCACCAAAGAGCAGCAGCAACTTAGAGCCTTACAACCATAAGGCCCTATCTTGTCAGTAACTGCTTTGGGTGAGGTTTTGTAGGGCATGCAAAGTAGGCAAGCTCTAAATGGCTAAAAATTGCTTACTTGACCTATTTTTAAAATAATTGGATGTATAAAAACTTGAGTTTGGCACTGGCCAACTTTTGAGCTAACAAGTCTTAGCCTGCAGTGAAGAAACAGACAACCCAACCTTTGCCTCATTTATAGAACACCTCTTTCCCACCTTGCAGAGTATTCCTTTGGTTGCCTCTATCTCTCTCAGTTTTATTTAGGTATCATTCACATATCATGCAGTCAATCCACTTAAAATATATAATTCAGTATCTTTTAGTATATTCACAGAGTTGTTGCATCGATTACAACAATTTTAGAACATTTTCATTACTCCAAACAGAAACTCCAAGCTCATTAGCCATTCCCCACCAATCCCTTCCATTGACCTGCCAGCTTCCATCAACCACTAGTCTACTTCTGTACTTCCTATGCCTATGCTGGAAACTTCAGATAAACAGAATAATACAATATGTGATCCTTGGTGACTGACTCCTTTCACTTAGCATGTTTTCAAGGTTCATTCATACTGTAGCAGTACTAATTTTTTTTTATTTTCAGATAATATCCCATTGTATTCATAGATCATCTTTTATTTATCCATTCATCATTTGATGGACACTGAAGTTTCTACTTTTCACTATTATGAATAATGCTGCTATGATATTTGTGTACAAGCTTTTGTGTGAACATACATTTTTTTCATTTCTTTGGATATATGCCTGGAAGTAGATTGCTGGTTTATATGGTAACTTATATTTAGTCATTTGTGGAAATGCCATATTAATTTTCTAAAAAGCTGCACCAATTTACATACTCACTACTACTGTAGTGAGAGTTACAATCTCTCCACATCCTTTGTTTTTTGTTTTTTTTTTTCCTTTTTGATTACAGCCATCCTACTGCATGTGAAGTGGTATCTCATTGTGGTTTTGATTTGCATTTCCCTAATGATTGGTGATGTTAGGCATCTTTTCATGTGCTTATTGACCATTTGCATATTTTTCTTGGAGAAATGTCTATTCAGATCCTTTGCCCATTTAAAACATTTTTTTTAATGTTTATTTTTTGAGAGAAAAATAGAGAGAGCAGGGGAGGAGAAGATAGAGAGGAAGACACAGAATCCAGAGCAGTCTCCAGGACCTGAGCTGAAGTTGGATACTTAACCGACTGAGCCACCCAGGTGCCCCAATCCTTTGCCTATTTTTTAATTGTATTTTTATTATTGAGGATTCTTTGCATATTCTGGATACAAGTCCCTTATGAAGATTTTCTACATATAAAACCATGTCATCGGCAAACAGAGGTATAGCTTACTTCTTTCTTTCCAACCTGGATAGCTTTTCTTTCTTTTCTTGATTACTGGCTAGAACCTCCAATACAATTCTAATTTCCTTACCCAAGTCCATTTATCATCAGAAATACACCCCATGGTGTTTCACATGGTGTCTTATTTCCTGTGCATCTTGTTTAAATGCTTAGTTAATTTTATACCTTGAGATATGCTAACTTTCATGGATAATAGAAAATGCAATTTACTAAACGAAAGCTATGTAATATCACTGTTTTAGTTCTGAATGAATGTTTCACAAACATTCTTAAATTGTTCAGTTTGTTCATTTTCTATTAAATTTGCCTTGGCAAAAGTCTCCATGTGCATGAATATTAATTTTTACCCAATTGAAGAGATTAGAACAGGCTAATAACATCACCTTTTAAAATCATTTGAGTTTCCCTAAAAATGTCCTCTGTAAAATAAGAATGCAGTGCACTTGAATTTCCACAATCATATTTTAAAAAGGTCATATACTATTATTGGTTATAAAATTGATGAAACCACTGAATTCTTTATTGTATTACAAAGAAAGAGAAAAAATAATTTTGCCATGGTCCATATATGTCTCTGTGATACATAGCTCCATACATGAACATACATATTTAATGTTTATTGTTTACCTGCTATAACACCGTATGCAGTGAACTGAAACATTCAAAAAGGTTAAAATACTCTGATTTTAAAGAATGAAGAATCCCTCCATGTTAAAGGAGATCAAAACATGAAAATTAAATATACCATGTGATCTTGGACTGGATCCAGAATCAGAAAAAAAGTATTTGCTCTAAGTATCACTATTGGGACAATGTTAAATTTCATGATTTTGGGAATTCTATTATGGTTATAAAAGTGAATGCAGTCAGGGGTAAAGGGGCAGAAAATTTGCAGTTTTCTTTTAAGTGGTTCAAATAACAATAATGCTGATGATACTTCTATCTCTCTGTATGTAATTATCTCTGTCTATATATAATAATTATCTCTGTCTCTATATTTGTATATAGAAACACAGATATAGATATAATGTGTAGGTAGAAGAAACAGAAAAAAAAAATGAATGACATGGCAAATGTGACAAAATGCTAACAATCCATGAGGGTAAAGGACACACTGGAGTTCCTTGTCCTAATTCAACCTCCATAAATTTGAAATTATTTCAAAATCAAAAAGTTAATACATAAACTGTTTTTTTGCTGTCTTCAGGGAGTTTACAGTCCAGTTGGAGTTACAAGACCTACTATAAACATGAAGACTGTTCAAATTCAATTGGTTACAAGACAATACAAGAGATAATTTCACCAAATCAGTGACTGACATTAAGTCTCTACTACATGCCAGTCACTGTGCATGGCCTCAGACTGTGAGAATGAAAACACATAAACCTCTTCCTTTATTATCTTATAGCTCGGTAGGAGAAAGAGAGACTCCCAAACAAATATTTCTACCTGGGAGAAGAAATGTACTACTAGAAGTATCTGTATGCTCCAAAGGAAGAACCAGTTCTATCCAGGGGTGCTGTGGAAGCTTGAGGAAGAGGTGAATTATGTGCTGGCTCTGAAGGGAGTGGCAGTATCAGAATGGGCCTGCAGCGCTGCCCGTACAAGGAGGCAGTTGCCCTGTGCCCCAGCTGTTGACCTCAAAATTCACCACTCATCATGTTTCCAGAGGCCAAGCACCCACAGTGCTTGTACAGAAGGGAAACTCTGTACAGAAGGGAAACTGAGGGTGACTTTGGCCAAGGAGCCCCAGAAGACCTTACCAAGACTTTCATAGGCTGCCAGGCATCCAGGGTGCTTCCACCCAAATTTCCTTCCTTTCCCCAGACTTGTGCTGGAGTCTGATGAGGCTTCCAGCTTTGCCCGACCCCCTTCCTTATTTCCTTTTTCTCAGACATTTTCTTTAATGCAAATTTAAAATTTTAATTTATTTATTTATTCTTGAGAGAGAGAGAGAGAGAGAGAGAGAACATGTGAGCTGGGGAAGGGCAGACAGAAAGGGAGAGAGAGAGAATCCCAAGCAGGCTTTGCACTGTTGGCACAGAGCTTGACGTGGGACTCACACCCACAAACTATGAGATCATGACTTAAGCCAAAATCAAGAGTCGATGCTTAACCGACTGAGCCACCCAGGTGCCCCCCTTCAATGCAAATTTAATAGCATCCTGGTCTCTGATTCTGGGAAAATTAACTTTGGTGGATAGGAGTCTTATGAAGTCAGCAACTAGGATAAAAGATGTTTCACTAGGTGGCAGAACATCATGCCGATGTTCTTCTGGCTGCTGTATGCACACCAGGGGGGAGAAAAGGAATCTTGCTATTCTTAAGAGCTGATATGAAGAGGACACATTTTCCACCTCTTGTGAACTTCAGATTATCCCCCTTTCCTCCTCATTTGGGAGCCCTCATCTTTTGGGAAACCATTTCTCTCACCACTCTGAATCTAAGCTTTTGACTAAAAAAGGAAGGGAGAGTTCTAGAAAATAAATGTTGGTTTTTCCTAGAGGATATGCAAAGATGACAATTACACTGTCATTCTCTGGAGTCTCCTATAGTAGCAACTACACAGCAAAATATACCAATAACTTCCACTGCCATAGAGGTTTGGGGGGAAGTTTGTGTACTTCTGACTTTAGACCTTCACTCGTCATTGACCAAGGCATAGAATCAGCCTTCTCTATGAATTCCTTTGGCTGAACAGTCAGGGCTTCTTTTATGTCCACTTCTTGGATGGGTTATGAAATTTCACAGCTAGTCTGTGATATGTCTTAGACAAACCTAAGGTCATTTTGAATCAATTTCTGAGACTATTTATTTCTCATCCTGGATTTGAACTTACATATATTTTTCCTATTGGTTATGTTTTCGTTACATTTACTGGAAATTTTTCTGAATTTTTTCCCTTTTATTTTATCATGTTTCTTGGTATCTAGAAGGTTTTTGATAAATTATTCTTTTCATTTATTTTATTTAAAAATAAATGCCGAGGGGGCGCCTGGGTGGCGCAGTCGGTTAAGCGTCCGACTTCAGCCAGGTCACGATCTCGCGGTCCGTGAGTTCGAGCCCCGCGTCAGGCTCTGGGCTGATGGCTCGGAGCCTGGAGCCTGTTTCCGATTCTGTGTCTCCCTCTCTCTCTGCTCCTCCCCCGTTCATGCTCTGTCTCTCTCTGTCCCAAAAATAAAAAAACGTTGAAAAAAAAAATAAAAATAAAAATAAAAATAAATGCCTAAGGGCACCTGGGTGACTCAGCTGAGCGTCAGACTTCGGCTCAGGTCATGATCTCATGATTTGTAGGTTCGAGCCCTGCGTTGGCTCTATGCTGACAGCTCAGAGCCTGGAGCTGTTTCAGATTCTGTCTCCCTCCCTCTCCGCCCCTCCCTGACCCATGCTCTGTCTCTCTCTCTCTCTCTCTCTCAAAAAAATAAATATTAAAAAAATTTTTTTAAATGTGTGACTAAATCACAGCCTGATAATCTTAATAGCTTTGTATTATACATTTCAGTCCACACAAATTTTAAAATATAAATTATAAAGTAAGGCTCTGTTTTCCTCCCATATAATAATCACTTTCCCAGTACCCTTTAATAAATAATTTTTCCCCACCAATCTATGATCTCACCCTTATTATACATGAAAGTAGTATCTATGATAGGTGATTTTCTGATCTATTTATTCTGATAATCTTACCTAGCCATCAGTTCGCCTGCCAAAATTGTATTGTTTTGATTATCATGGATTGTATTGTACTTTGATATCTGGTAAGAACAGGGCACATTAGTTATTTTTATTTTTCAAAAAATTCTTCATTGTTCAAAACCTGCCCTCCTTTCCTGAATTTGAATTGAAATTTCTTGAAGCCCATAAATTACTTTGGAAAGAATTGACATCTTTACATTGACTAAGTTTTCCTGTCAAAAAATATAAAAATATCTTTATGAGCTTATCAGCAAAAGGTGATACTTTTTTTTATACATTTCAGTTTGGGTCAAGAGTAATGTTAAGTATTTTATGGGGCACCTGGATGGCACAGTCAGTTAAGTGTCCAACTCTTGAGTTTGAGCCTCACATTGGGCTCTGCACTGACAGTGCAGAGCCTGCTTGGGATTCTCTTTCTCCCTCTCTCTGCTTGTGCATGTGCTCGCTCTCTCTCTCTCTCTCTCTCAAAATAAGTAAATAAACATTTTAAAAAAGAGTAATGTCAAGTGATTTATATTTTTGTTGTTTCTGCATAAATGATAATCCCCTATTACATATTTACCTAGATATTGCTGATAGAGAAGAGATTTTTTTTCTAATCTTCTCATTTGACTGAACTCTTGTATTTGATTGAATATTTTGACTTGTTTCTCTCAGGTTTTCTTATCATACTTTTACACTATTGTGTACTAATAATTTTGTTCGCAAAGGGTCTATTTAGATAGTATCTTGCTTGTGTAACGTTTCTTCCCTTTTTTCCTTTTGTACATCTCTGGAGTTGTGTGTCTACTGTGTGTTCATGTTATGATATTATTTTGAACTTTTGAATCACATGCCTGAAAATTGGTTTCTGTAGATTGAGAATGAATGACTTCCATGAGAGAAAATAAGACTATGCTTTCTTGTAAATATCTTCAGAAGCAATGATGCATATTTCAAAGTCGTACAAAACAAATGATCTATTTTTTTCCATGTATATTGTGAGAACCCTCCATGAATCATGACTTACTCTTAATAATATATCAGAAATCTTTAGTGGGCTCTCTTATCAAACTTGCTACTAAGGAGACTACATGGAATCTTCTTGTATAGGGCTGGATGATTGCTGATTGGGGGCTCCTCTGTGCAGGTCACACTCCTTTAATGTCCGAAAGAGGCCATATGAAACTTCAGGGCACTTTGCTCTTGTGACAGCCATTGTCCTTTGTTGCTAAACAAAAAATCAGATTGCCTTCTTTAATCATGTTTTTTATAGACCTTTACTTCATTTGTTGGACAACTAATGAGAAGTAGGGAGTGACCATAGTTTTAGAGGTTGAAAAAAAGAAAACAACTTCACTTAATTTACAAAGAACTGAAATGTCACTGGAGTTTCTGAGATTCCTAATTTCTACAGAATTCTATTGTACCCAACTCCAGGGAATCATAGAAAGTCTTCTCAATCTTTTATAGTTGTATTATACTGTATTTATTTTTTCTTCTTTCTTATGCATCATAAACACAAGCATTACTGAAGTCTATAAAGTTGTTGGCTTTACTGGAACTGAAAGCTGCTGAGTCATCACATGAATCCTAGTTGCCAAACTGAGAGCATTCATTCTGCACTTGAATAAATCCTACAGAGCTTCAGAGGCATATTTGAGAAAGTGTACCAATTTTTTTTTTTCTTGAGGAACTAATTTTTGTTTGTTTGTTTTACAATTATAATTTCATCTTTCTCAATTTTCTTGGGACATAGGGACTACACAGCCCAGGTTTTGTAAATGATAACATTGTACTTATCCAAAACCATCTAGAGTCAACGACGATGGTGAAAAATGTGTCCCGTATTTATTCCCACCGCCATGTAATAGCTCTCAATTATTCAATGGCTCTGAAGGGCTCACAGGTGCCCCCCAAAACTATAGCACACTTTTAACCAAAATTAAAAACTTTCAGTTCACCTCACGATACTAAATGGTTCTGAACTATGAATCCCCTCTTACACATCTTGCCCTGAGAAACTACTGGTACTAATATGTGAGCTATCAGTTCCCTCTTTGTGAGTGTCTTTCAGATGTAGCTAGAAAGTCATGCTTGTTAAATCTACTATGTCATTGCTGGGAAAAAGTCTATAGGCTTTGGTTAACTTAGAAGTATATTCATTCAACATTTATTGAATGCCTATGATGTTTAGATCTATGTACAAGAGAAGAGAAAAATGAATAACACAAAGACTTGACCTAATACATAGATCATTGTGTGCTTTTGTAGGCTGAGCAAAAATAATTTTGACAAAATGGCCCAGTGTGCAGAAGCTTGTTGTCCTCCATAGTCAAAACATGGGCTTTCAGGCCATGTATTAAAAAGCAAGTGAAATAGCACTGCCATGAAAGACCAAAGGACAATGGGGCTGTTCCAGAGACCTGTTTAGAAAAGTTGCTGTCTGGGCAGTTTTTGTTCAGTAGCTGCATGCATGGTTAATGACCCATGCAATCGTGGACCTTGACAAAGTAAACAATTTCTCAACAATATCTCCAAAAGACTAGACAGAATTGTTCAACTTCTGTAACTAAAAGTGGAATTTGAGGTGGTATAACATTATCTGAGTAGTATGAATTAAGACCTTCGAAAACTGTAGTTCCAATTTCTCAGTTATCTTTTGTAGAACACCCAAGGAGAAGGGCACATTCACATCTCAGGCTGTTCAACCTACAAAATAAGAGAACTAGTTGGCATGATACAATCCTATAAAGAATTCCATTCTGGAAAAGTAGTAATGAGATGAAAGAGACATAAAACAGCTGGCATGACACCGAAACTTTCCCTTGGCCACTGCTGCTCCCCACTCCAAACATGTCAAGCTCAGCACAACTCATGTGTACAAACCGTTCCTCAGAAATGGCCAAGCAACCTGCTAGCATGTGCATATCATTTAGTCACAGGTTCCCTTGAAAGAAAAACTTAAAATGATTGTAAGTATATTTCTTATTGCTTCCCTCATTCCTTTGCTCCCTTCCTTCCTTTTTCTCTGTTTTTATTCCTTCTCAGGCTTCTTTAGTATTATGTGTCAGGTATTGTCAGAGATGTTGAGGTGGTGGTTGGGGGCATCTGGTGAAATGTAGAAAAAAGGGAGAAAAGATAGTAAAAATGAATAAAAACCATTAAAACAATAAATAAGTTTTGGTCTTCTTCATCAAAGTTGAATCAGAGAGACAGATGTAAAACAAAACAAACAAAAAAACCCCAAAAGTGGACAAAGTAATAGTGCATAGAATGTGCCATGATAACTAGGCAGGTAAGCAACTGGATCACGAAGTTTTGTAAATCCTTGCCTGGATTGTGCAAAATGAGAAAATCTGATTCCACATTTGCTAGAATCCCACCCAATGTAACCATCTCCAGTATACTGGTTTTATTTGTTTATTTAATAAGTATTAGTACAGCACTTACATACAAGTCTTTCACTAAGAGCTTTGGAAATCACTGAGATTTGGAAGAAAGACCCCCAAATGTAGGGACACAGAATTAAAAGTAGGCAGAGGACAAACGGACACATAATCACCACCAAGACAAGGAAATATATAGGATGCCTATCTGGTGGGTGGTAAAATACAAGGTGCTTTGGAAGTTGTAAAGAGGAAGAAATCATTGTGTAATTTAGGAATGTAGATCTGGGTATAGGAGTCTGCAGGGACACAAGGACGTGTACCTCGTCTTTCCCTGCCCCAACCATGTGCACTTGTCCCTCTCAGCATTCTCTGACCACGGTACTCACTGCCCCAGGTCTCCTCTGCAAAATGCGTCTTGCTCCTTTTAGTTTTCTTTGTGGCTGAACCCGAGTTTGCTTACTCTCACCAAAATTGTCTTGCAGACCAAGCAAATCCTCGCTGATATAAAAATGGAGGATAGTGAGTCAATATGTGAGAGCTGTGAGGTAATACATTTGCATTTTAATGGGCATTTTGGAGATAATGTCCCAAAGGAATGGTGAGAAATTTTCTGGGAACACCACAGGCTGGTGGCAGAAATAGTTTGGGGTAAGTCGGTAGAGGTCTTTCAACTCTTACCACATTAGAAACCACTTTTTCTGCCATCATGCAGGGCTGTTCCTCTAAGTATATTTACCTTTTAAAAAACTAAGAAGACCAGCTGTAGAAGACTCTGTTATTTAACTGAAACCTAGTTGTGATACCACCCACAAAGAGCTCCATACAATTTCCCTTATGCACCCACAGTCTAGCCCTGGGGATTTGATGTCTTAGGAAAACCAAAAGTGACCTGTAATTACAAGCAAACATCACTATTTTTTATTTCGTGTTTACGCTAAATGTTTCTTCTACACTTTAAAAAGAACGATTGTATCATTAAAGCGATTCCTTTGGGTGGTTAGGACTTGATTTTCTCCCCCCATTTTTCAGATGGAAGTGACTTAAAGAGCCATGGGGCCCACTTGTCACATGCTCCTCCTAGAGCATGGGCGACCAGACTTAGGTCCAGATGTCACACACAATTGCTTTGATGCTCTACCACTCCTTCCCCATGGCCACCATCTCCTAAAAGTTTTAGATATCATATTTTGTTTAGTTTTTAAAATTAAGAAAATGGAGGCACCTGGGGGTCTCAGTCGGTTATGTGTCCAACTTCAGCTCAGCTCATGATCTCACGGTTCGTGGGTTCAAGCCCCATGTCGGGCTCTGTGCTAACAGCTCAGAGCCTGAAGCCTGTTTCAGATTCTGTCTCTGGCTCTTTCTGCCTCTCCCCTGCTGGTGCTCTGTCTCTCTCTCTCTGAAATAAATAAACATTAAAATAATTTTTTTTTAATTAAGAAAATGAAGCATAATTTTGTTTTGAATATTTAGAAGAATTTCACAATGCCTTTGGAGAACATTGCAGTGCTTGGTGTTGCAAAATCAAGGTGGAAAATAATTGACACACAGTTCAGATGAGGGATATAATTTTTTTTTCTTGCATGATTTTAAGCCTATAATAATTTCTTCTCAATTATTTCATATATCCTTATGCAGGGTCTGTTTCTAGATATAAAGCTATCATTAAAAATGATATGTGAGAGGTGCCTGGGTGGCTCGGTCAGTTAAGTGTCTGGCTCTTGGTTTCAGTTCAGGACATCTCATGGTCTGTGAGATCAAACCCCTCCTCCAGCTCTGCACTGGCAGTGAGGAGCCTGCTTAAGATTCTCTTTCTCCTTCTCTCTGCCCTGCCCCACTCTCTCTTTCTGTCTCAAATAAATAAACAAACATTTTTAAAAAAATGATATGTGAATGTTAAAGACCTATTTCATGCTTTCTTGTCTAAGCATTAACAGGCTGGAGAGAAAAACAGGGATATATATATATTATATCTATATATCTATATCTATATCTATAGATTTATATCTATATCTATATATCTATATCTATAGATATAGATATAGATATATAGATATATAGATATATATAAATGTTTATTTATTTATTTTGAGAGGGAGTTTTGGGGAAGAGCAGAGAGAAAGGGAGAGAGAGAATCCCAAGCAGGCTTCAAGCTCAGTGCAGAGCTTGATGCAAAGCTCCATCTCATGACTGTGAGATCGTGACCTGAACCGAAATCAAGAGTCAGGTGCTTGACCAACTGCGCCACCCAGGCACCAGTGTGATATTTGTATTTGGAAATGTCAAACCTTTATTTGGAAGCCCATATGTGTCAGGTTTTAAACTTTTTTTTTTTTTAAACTCCCCTTACCCTCTACACAGACCGTTGAGACTGTTTAACTCTACAGATTTACACTTGTCCGTCAGTCTGCTGATGAAAGGATTAGGTCTGTCAGGATGGTTGGCCTCAGAAAGAGAGTACCTTGTCCTGACTGATGAAATCAGACACATTGTTGGCCGGCGTCCCATTATTTCCTCTAGCATTAGGAGTTGTTTCAGGCTGATTTTGCAGTTTTTTGTATACTTTACCAAAAAATGGAAAGAAAACCTGGGGTGTTATAAGAAAGTCTGAAAATTTTCCTGGATGAGAAAATTTTAGCATCAAATCATTAGTTAAAAAAAATCTTCCTGCATGTGGTCTAGGTTTTTTCTCCCCATTCTTCTCACCAGTCACTAGAATGTTGTTTAAGAAGAATAACTGGCTAGGCCATCAAAATGAGAATCAAGGTGGCATTTGTCTGACCTTTTTGGCAGGATATACTGTCCTCACACATTAACTCTGCAATAACAGAATTTTGCGTTTTCCCCCTTTTCCTGCCATGGAACAACCCCAAAGGAAAACTGAGAAAGATTCCACTTGGATAAGTCCTGAGTTAAGTATTTCAACTGGATAGGACTCACTTCTCCTTCCTTGCTGTTCCTCAATTTTTTAATTTTATTTTGTCACAGTATAGTGAATAATGCCATATGATAATTAATTAAGATTCATCCATTTTTGCCAACTCACTTCTTTAGTCAATACATTGGGGACTTAAAAAGCTATCAAAATATAGTCAAATAAGCTTAGAACTCCAACTATCGGATTGAAACGTTAATCACTAATTGTTCAGTATATTCACACCAGCATCCACATGTGAACACACACACACACACACACACACACACGTGAAAATAGCAAATATAGAGTGAGCTGTAGAAAAATAATTTGTAGGAATTTTTTTAATGATAGAAAAAACGTGGCTGCAATGTTCAACACCAGATTAAGCTTTAAAATTAAGGAAGTTGAAATTGGAAATCATATAAAATTAATACTTTCACATTGCTTTCAAATTTATATAGTATACATAGTTTTTCATATTTAAAAGATTTAAATTATAAGCACAGAAATACCTCATCTGTGATGATCTAGGATCATAAACAAGTAAGATACAAGTTTTGATCTGTATTTAACATTACATCTTCATAAGAATATTTTTTTACAAATGGAGCAAGAAGAAACATCTATAAAAAGAAAATATTTTGGTATTCAAATTTTACAGCAGGCATTTGTTTAACTAAAAAAGGAAGAGAAAAGGGAAAAATAAAGGGATGGAAGAAGGACTCGAGAAAGAAGGGGAAAGAGAAAGAACTAAGAAGTGGAAGAAGAGGAAAAAGAGGAGGAAGCGGAGAAGGAGGAAAAGAAGGGGTTTGGGGAAGAGAAGGGGAGGAGGAGGAGCTAATGAAGGATTTTTCCAATCCTGTGCCGTGATGACCTTTCATAATTTGTCATTCATGGTATGTCATCCTGAGTTAAACTTGGCATCACAGTTTAGAGATATACAATTAAATACAAAACAAAACACAACAAAAATATTTTAGTGATTTGGTAAGTATTAAAATTCCTGGGCTATATTTTCTTCATTATGGAAATAATTCTGTGTGCCTTGGACATCCCCAAATAATTCAGCAATTTATGGATTTAATAAATAAGATAAAATCTGAATACTCTAAATGCTTCTCAGCCACAGGAAACATACTCTACCTTGGGTTTGAATATATGTGGAAATGTAGCCATGTAGCATTATTTATGGTGTTATATTTTTTAGGTTGTTAGGACATTATTAAAATCAGATCTGGAATTTTTAAGCTATATAATGCTTGCTATCTGTTGGTTTCAGGAAAAAAATAATCACTACTTTTTCCCATCTCATTTAAAATATAGTAGAGTCAAACTGCAGAAACTAAGCTAAACCAGAAATGCATTGTATAGCAGTCACCTTTTGCATTCGAGAAAAACTCTATTTTTTGCAGCCCTGAACAATTGTTAAAAAAGTCATGTGTTGCCTGTCAGGTCTCAGATGTAGATTCAGCTGAATACTTGCATTTAAAATAATTAGCTTAGATGGCATTCGTTTCCATACTAATGGGCCTTTAGTCCCATTAGCAAAGATCAGGTGGACAGTTTCAATTCAGCAAAAATCTTTCATTTATAAAATTAAACAAGAATTTCAAAAATATGAGGTGCCAGTGACCATCAAAAGTACACTTTGAAAGCAGTGGTGTTGGGCTACAGCCTGATTCTTCTGTTTGAAGCTATAATTATCCTAGTCATTGAGAAATGAAGATTCTTGTACTATCTATTCTGAAAGATGCATTGTAAGGACTGCTTAGTCCTGGTCAAATACGAAATTTAGATGAGCATAAAATAGACTTCTTTCTTAATTATGTAGATTTTCTGGTTAGTGACAAACCCTCAGAGGTGCAAAGATGCACTAAAATCTTTTTTATGTTTTTTTTTAAACCAATTATCTTTTCTTTATACCAATTCATTAAATTTGTATCTTAAATGTTTCCACTGTGTTGTGATTTCGAAAATAAATCTGGAGACTTATCATATCTTACTTGCAGACAAAAGTTTTTTTAAACACATTATTTCACTTAATTTTTCCCTAATAATATATTTGCACTTGATATTATTATTGATTAAAAGGTACTAAATTAACAAAAATATTTAGTTTCCTTAATTTAAACTGAGGTAACATTTAGTAATTCAGATAAGAGAATAAAATATGTGATGTAGAAAGAGGTTAATTAATAGTATTTTAACATTGGAAGGGACCTCAGAGGTCATTTAAGTTCTTTCTCAAATCAGGGAGCTTCACAACAGTAGGCCTAAGTTTATTCATCCCCTGGTTGCTTACTTTCAGGGATGGAGAACTCATTTCTTCATGAGACAAGCATTTACATTATTGAAACTGTTATCTATCTTCTTGCATCTCCTACCTATTGGTCATATTTTCCTTTTGAAACATTGGGGAAAATAAGTCTATTCCTCTCTACACATGATACCTCCCAATATTTAAAAATTCTATTCTGTTTGGGGCGCCTGGGTGGCTCAGTTGGTTGAGTGACCGACTTCAGCTCAGGTCATGATCTCACAGTCTGTGAGTTTGAGCCCCACATCGGGCTCTGTGCTGACAGCTCAGAGCCTGGAGCCTGCTTCCGATTCTGTGTCTTCCTCTCTCTCTGCCCCTCCCCCACTCATGCTCTGTCTCTCTCTGTCTCAGAAATAAATAAACCTTAAAAAAAATTCTATTCTGTTCTTAATTAGATCTTCCCTTCTCTAGTTTTCCAACCACTCTTTTATGGCACGATATTCAGACCAGATTCTAAACTATCCCACTTAAATTATTCTAAATTCTCTCTACTCTGTCCTGTACCATGACATCTAAGACTTCATTCGGTATTCTGGATGTTGTCTGACTAGGACCAAATACATTGATGGAGAAAATCTCAATCTATTTGAGCAATATTTTCTCTCTCAATGCAACATATAAACATATAGTTGGCATATTGGAGAGTGCACTGTTCTTGTTGGAAAGTGCTTGGATTAAATGCAAGTAACAGATTACTTGGAGTCAAAACCAAAACTTTCTTATGTGGTATGAATCCAGCCTACAATGATAGAGGTCAGCAGAGGTCAGACTCAGCTGAGCAGACAGTTGCTCCTTTCTTGGAGTGTAGCAAGGAGGTACCGATCTCACACTCTATCTGTTGCTTTGTTGCTTGCTTTTGAAAGCCAGCAGAAGGTACCAGAATAGTTTTTTGCCTTCCTTTTTCCTCTTCTTCCCCAATGCAAGTAATCCAGATACCTAAAATGGCAATCCCCAAATCTCCAAACCTAAAATGATACCATGCATAAGTATTGTCATAATTTTGCTATCATTTATTTCTTGTGTGGAATGAATAGGGTACTTTGATATGCTCTTTACTTACCTCTTTGGTTGTCAAATGACTTATCTTAAAATGGTTATCTTGTGATAGCTTCATCTCAAATGTTTATGCTGTGATGACAGAGTTAAAGCCAAATACCATCTTCTTTTTATTTTTTATGTTTTAGAGAGAGAGAGAGAGAGAGAGAGAGAGCATGAGGGCAGAGGGAGAGAGAGAGAGAGAGAGAGAGAGAGAGAGAATCTTAAGCAGGCTCCATGCTCAGCACAGAGCCTGACGTGGGGCTCAATTCCATGACCCTGGGATTATGACCTGAGCTGAAATCAAGAGTTGGATGCACAACCCACTGAGCCACCCAGGCACCCCCAAATACCATCTTCTTAATCATTATTAACCAAGAAGAGCTATAGAGAACATTCATCTGTCAGATCTGCAGACTCTCAACCTTGGGTGGAAAGCTACAGAGGCATAGAGGTAGCTTACCAGCTAGTTTACGTTAAAACTGCCAACACTGATGCCTAGCTCTCAATTCTAAACTGCACAGGAATGTTAAAATTAAATTTCCATGACTACTGTATTTTCAATAGTGAATTTTCCTTATCTTAGTTCTCTATCATCTTGAACTCATTTCCCCTCATATTTGCAATTCAAATAGGTAGAATGAAGGGCACTGCAGGTATAATGAGATAAGGAATAGGGTGAATAGGAAAAGAATCTGTGGGTAGATATGACTATTGACTTTTAGCCATGTAATTGATTTAAAGACTAACAATAGAAGCCAAAAAACAAAAGTGTTTTCTTCAATAAAGTATCTGCTTTTATGTTAGAATTTATGGAATTCTTCACCTAGATATCTTTAGTGTAGTTGGTATTACTAGTCTTATCTTGATACGTCTTTCTTATACTGTGCTGAGGTAGGTCAAGGGCAATTCACAGGTGGGAACACATCAGAGCACTGTAAACAAAACTTAAAAATGAAAGTAAAGAGTATAAGTTTTGGACCCACATCTAGGCAGCCTCATGTGCATGCCTAACTCAGCCAGCTTCCTGGTGAGATTGAATAGTTCTTATCCTTATTAATAGTCTCAGCTTTTTTCCTTCTCTCTTTTCTCTCTAAAACAAGTATAAGTCCTACTTCTCAGGATCTTGATGAAGATTTAATTAACTGGCATATGTAAAATTTCTAAAATCACTAGATACTTCATAAATGTGTCTTGCCTTCCTCTGATGCCCTGATATTTTTGGTAAAGTTATACTGAATACTTATTGATTAAAATTACATTTTCATTTTATTACAGTGTATGCTAAACATTTAACCTTTGGTTTAGGAAGTATATATTTCATCTTACAATATGAAAATCTACATGAAACAAATGTTGCTGGTTCAGAGTTAATGCTGGGCACTTTCAAGCTGAGAGTAACAATTTTAATAATAATGAACTCTAAGATAAAAATTCCAAAACTATATTATCTCGGTTATGTGTATTTACACAGAAAGAAACCTTTTCTTTTCTTTTTTTTGTTTTTTTTTTTTTTACATTTCCTACTGATAATGAGGGAAAACTACTTAAAATTCATATCAATAAGAAAATGCTATAATGAAAGTGTTAATAAAAGCTAACAGTAGAATTAACAGTAGAATACGGTTGTGTATTTTTTTCTTTCACCAAAAGACATTTGATTTTTCATGTCAATACATTGACTTACTTTAAAATGGCTCAGAAAATAACAACTTAAACTACAATTATTTGAGGTTTAACTTAAAATTTGTTAGCTGAAATAAATACAAATCCCTTATTATAGTTGCATTATAACAATGTGTATGGTACCAAGAAAACATGATTTTTTTGTTTCTACTGAAAAATAAATCCATCACATCTCAGATAATCCAATAAGTGCAACCAGATTGAAACATTGTCAGAACACCAAGATTTAAAATTAGAAATGGGAAAAACTAGTTTAGAAGTCATTGAATATCTTTAACCAAGGGTTGATGGAAAATAAGGAGGAGCACATGAAGTCCCAAATGATAAAATTACTATTTGTTCCTTTATAATTACTCCTCACTGGATGTCCTACCATTAAAGTAACTGGGATCCAAAGTATTACAGAATTATTTTGCATAAAATGAAAAGAATTTCATATCCATAAATTTTTCGAAAAGTCAGTAATGACTTTAATTTGGTTTAACAGATTCTTTTGTACATGGTGTGATAGAATTAACAGCTTTTTTCACTTTTGTCTTTTGGAGAAAAAAAGGAAAAGAAAACAGCATTCTTTTATTTTTTTAAATAATGATCTTAAGTGGTTGGTACCTAGAATAAAATGAGCCTAACTTACTTCTTACAAACAACTTCCCCGATAATTTCTTATGAAATTCAAATTACTGAAAAAGTTATTTAATGGAAGAAATGGGGTTTTGAAAACATTTAGAGCATTTTGAACATTATTTTTAAAGAAGTTGTTATCCTTTTGCTTAAATTCCAGTTCGTTTTTGGAGAGAAACACATTGATCTCTCAACCACACCATACTTGGAGTCTGTAGTTACAAACCCCTGTCCTTCACCCTGCTATACAACAGTTTAATCTTAATGAAATAGTTACATTTCATTAAGTAAAGCTTTATATCAATATTTTGGAACATGAGTTCCTTTTTCATGAAAATAATAGCCATTAAATTCCCAGTTTAGGTCAACAACCTCTCTGGAACCAGTGCTATATAGTGAGACTATAAACACCCAAGGCTGTAGAAGCTTCCTCAAGAGCAGAAATACAGGATGAAAGGATGCACTGGGAGGGTGGGGTCACAAGTGGCAAAGATGATGAAACAGAAACCAGATTCAGTAAAGCATTAGAGACAGTAATGCTGCCTAACAGTTAACAAATATTTACTCTCATAGGTACTACTTCTTATGACTCTATGTACTTTACATATACTAAAATATTTAATCATTATAAAATTCCTATGAAGAAGATGACATTACTGTGCCTATGGTCCAGGGGAGGAAACTGAGGCATATAGTAGTTAAAAAACTTACTCAAGTTTACATGTCTATAAAGTAGTAGGACTAGAATTCAGATCGCGATAGCCTGGTGCCAAAATTCCTGCTCTTAACCACTCCACCCTAATGCCTCTTGGCATTATAGCAAGTACCATGATCACAGTGTCTTCTCTCTTTCATCTCTCTAGAGTCACCAGAAGTATGCTGACCCACACCTCTGCAGTTTCTCAAGACAGCAGTCATTCCTCACTTGTTCTTAACTGGAGAACTTAAGGTATGTTTTTTTTTATGTGGGATGAGGGCAATTCTCTTTGTGCCAATTTCTGTGTAGGTCAAGTATGGAAGTAATCTCATATTAATATATACACATATACACACATATGCATACATACATGCATATATGTACATACATATACATGCGTGTACATATATGTATATGTATATAATCCATATATATGAAACACCTTAATAAAAATAGTATTATTTGGTGTTTACTATGTGTGAAACATATGACTTAAGTGGATAACCTTCTCTTAATAAATTGACTCAAAACTGTTTTATAAATACTTTTACCTTGTGTTATTCTTTCAATCACTTCAATTAGTCACAAGCTTTGCCATCTGAAAGTTACCATGTCAGATTTTGTGAATCCGTGTAATACGATGAATGTGGCCTAGTTTCTGCCTTCAAGAAGTCTACACTGTATTTCTCAAGATAAAACTTCTAAACAAATACATATTGGGCAGAAGGTAATGAGTTTTGTAAGAAATATACACATTAACTATTATAAGACTTTTATAGAATAGAGACATTCTTTCCACATAAAAATACAAAGCAAAGATTTCACAGAGATGATGAAATTTGATGTGGGCCCTAAGTAATTTTGGAAAGGATTTTGATGGACTTTGTATATAACCAGGACCTCTACTTTCAGAAACTTACTCCATGAATTTGAGCAAAAGAGTAACTTGCTAGAAGGATACTGAGAAGCAGTGATCTCTAGGAATGCTAGAGAATCATGCTACAGTGCAATACAGCCAGATGTAAGACCTCCCAATCATGCTTTGAGAATGAGCTCCTGCTCATGCCACAGTATACTACTGTCACAGCAACCTTGGGAACACTTTCTTGCTATAACAACCTCTGCCACCAGAGAAAATTCCTCCTGGTTCTTCTTTTTTGCATCGATATTCACAGATTAAAAAAGCAGGGACTATCACGAGTGTCCATATTCATGCTACAAAGGAAAAGAAGAGCAACTATCTGGCATCTTTCCAGTGAGAGGATGGCTGAGCACCTTGCCAAGATTCCCAGGGGGTTCAGATGCCCTATGATCTAAAGAGTGGCCACAGTTAGTCAAAGGTGGTGGGAGAATAGAAGAGTATTCCCTGAAGCACAAAAGGCATCAGAGAAAGCATCAATATAAAGCTGCCTGCAGTGTCGCCGGAGAAATGAGCATCATGTGGTATTTCTGCAGTGTAAGAGTCCATGGAAAGGGTTGGAAGAAGTGATGGGAAAGCAGAAAAGACTAGAATGGAAACTAGGTCAGATTATAGACCTTGTTAATTATCAAGCAAAGGAATTTAGTGTTTTTTTTAAAATCTGTAATGGGGAGTCATGGAGGCTTTGAGCGGGGGAGGGGGGAGATTTGGCTTGGCGCATGTAAGCCTTATTGAAAAAGATAAATTTATTTGACACCTGGTTCTTTTTGATGCTAATTTCTGCTGTTAGGATTTGCTTTGTGAAATGCTTTAGTCTGAATTTCTAACAAGATAACTTGGAGATTTCATCTTCTTCCAATATGATTTTGATTTTGAATAATACATGAGAAAGAATGACATAAAATCATTTTCATATCCCATGTCTCATGAGATGTTTTAAAAAAGTCCTCATAGTAAGTGACATTTCAAAGAATTTGGCTGGTTTGAGTATTAGCAGATGCCCCCCACCCAAAGTATGACCTAAAAGGGCATTTCATCAACTGCTATAAATTATAGTTTTCATGGGTCTTTGGTCTTTTGGAAAATCACTTTGCTATTTCATTTTTTCTTTCTTCTCCTCTTCCCTTTTTTCTACCATTAAATTAAATTTGAATATGACCACTGTGCACTGTTGCTGAGCTTTAGTTTATTATCCATTTAAAACATCTGTTCTTCTTTAATTTATGTGTTATTTTACTTCATAAAAAGATTTTGGAGGGAAATATCCAAAGCAAGTCATATCTCAGGTTAGTAAAAAAAGAAACGGAAGGGACAGGTTAGAATGGGGACAAGAAGAAAACATGCTAAGCCCGAGGGAAAGGTAGTTTCTGTGATGCTGCTTCACATTGACGCAACTTGCTTGAATTTAAGGCAGAAAGAGAAACAGTGAAAGAGATTATCACCACAGTTGAGCTTCATAGTTTTGAAGGAACATTTTCTAAGCACTAAAATCTCAAATGTGTGACTTTATGCAAGGCACGTGGAGTGGTTTAAAGAGCAATCTCATCAACATTTTAAAAAATACAGAAGCAAATTTCACAGGATTAGTTATTGAAAGTTCATTTTTCCGTGATATTTAGAAATAAACAACTTCTAGATATTTGTAAACAAGATCAGTTCTGGGAAATGAATACATGTATGGAGATGTAATTTGAAAATATTTGTATGAAGGAAGCAAAAACGAGCCTGAGAAAATATGCTGTAGAGGGTCCATAGGTAAGATGTTAGCTTTTTCATTCCTTCCTTCCTTTTTCATTTCTGACTCTTATTCATTTCTTCTGTTAGTAGTTATACATTTATACTATTGGAACTATTTCTGATTAATAAGAAAACCATGGTGTCATTAACACATATGAAAGACTTAATCTATTGATCGTGGCCAAAGGAAAATGCTTTTAATCATAGACAAGTATTTTGGAGAGGAATTTCCTATCTCTTTAACTAGCTTATGATTACTTTTATCCCTTAATATACCACAGCACATGTGGTAGGCACTTATATTTTCAAAATAAATGACTATATTTTAACTGTCATTAACCATAATATGTTTTTAAGTTTTGTCTATAGGATACTTTTCTCATTTGTTTCATCAGATCTAATTCAGTTATAAAATAGCTATAAATTAGAGTGGTCTAAATGTATTTTCTTGAGATTATCAAATAGGATGTTTTCCACATTAACAATCATGGCCCCACTTGATTTCACTTGATGCTAAAAGCACTGTTGCATTGATGGAGATTAAGTTGCTAGATGATAGAGTTCCTCAATAAGGACTCCTGTTAACTTTTACTTTCCTGTGGCAAAATGAACAAAGACAAACATGGAAATAGTAATTTGGCTGTACTTTTTCAAGAGAAAGATCATTTCCAAGGCTTAGATAAATGGCACATGTCACCAGTCCTATGCTATATTTAATGTTTAATTCCAAATGAAAGTTCATATCTTTCTAACTGTAAGCATTAGACCTATAACAAACCTCAATTATGATTATGTTGCCTTTTCATTGGTTTTTTTACTTCTTTGGATATTTTCTCTAAGTGACTTATTTCACTAACTTAAGCCCAGAGCAACTTCCTGTTTATAAAGAACTTAATGGAACAAAAATGGTCACTTAGGTTTAGGGATTTATTGTCTTAGGATGGTGACCAAATAAATTAAGCTTCAGTGGCATTGCAAAAGGAATTAATGTCCACTGAAGTTTTTAAAAATAGTTTACATATTTTAATCAAAGCAAGCTTCACTTTGAATTTAAACAATTTTAAATTAGTGCAAATCTAATTATACAATCCATATTGTAAAGACACTTAACTGACAGAACCACCCAGGTGTCCCTAGGTTTAACCCTTTTGTGTAGTGACAGTCCCTGGAATGTGCCTGTAGGGACTGTAGAAGATTATGTTGTTTATCTATTAAAATTTCCAACACTATCCTGTACCACTTTTAGGATTCTAAATACACATACACACACACACACACTTATATTATATATAAATTATTATTATTATAAATTATACATAATATATTGTAATATATATTGCAAATATTAATATGCAATATATTATATGTTATATAATATATTTTATAATATATATTATATAAAAATATATATTATATAATAAAATATTTAAATATATTTTTAAAAATATATATTTATATTTTTATATATTTTATATATATTTCACTGAAGTTTCCATTAGTGATCTCTCTACCAATATATATATATTGAAATTTGAAAGCTGGTCATGAAATGAAGCTTCATGTGGTCTGTTTACTAGCTCATAAAATACAATGACTATCTTACACATAATAGTCTCTTAGTGTTTATGCATTTACTAGAGCCTGAGGCCTTTCTATGACATAGACTTTAAATACACAATTAGTTGAGACCATTCCAGTAAATAGAATCATTGTAATTGTTAACCTCTATACATTCTATGTATTCATGTGGACAGAGGACCATCACAGATTGGCACGTGAAAAGTGTTAACAGTAAAATTGCCTTTCATGTTGACTGTATCACCCTAAATATCCTTGTGTTTCTGCTGAAAATCCATCTCTTTAGAAGTGCTACTCTGTGTGTGTGTGTGTGTGTGTGTGTGTATTTAGAATCCTAAAAGTGGTACAGGATAGTGTTGGAAATTCTAACAGGTAACCAACAGGATCTTCTACAGTCCCTACAGGCACATTCCAGGGGCTGCCACGATATAAAAAGGTTAACCCTAGGGGCACCTGGGTGGCTCTGTTGGTTAAGTGTCGACTCTTTAAAAAAAAAATTAATGTTTATTTATTTTTGAGAGAGAGAGAGAGAGAGACAGAGTGTGAGCAGGAGAGGGGCAGAGAGAGAGGGAGACACAGAATCTGAAGTGGACTTCTGTCTGAGCTGTCAGCACAGAGCCCGACGTAAGTGTCTGACTCTTGATCTTGATCGGTCATGATCTCACCATTTGTGGATTCGAGTCCTGCATCAGGCTCTGCACTGCCAGCATGGAGCCAGCTTGGGATTCTGTCTTTCTTCTCTCTGCCCCTACCCTGCTTGCTTTCACTGTCAAAATAGATAAATAACCTTTAAAAAAAGGATAATCCTAGAATAAGCTGGCCTAGATGCTTTAGCAGACAAAATTCAGGAGATGGGAGCTGAGTGTTTTCCAAGTAGTATTTCTGTTATGGTGTCCAAGAAACTGCTGGCCAGTTAGTAGTGGGAAGGAAATCAGAGTAGATATCTATCAGAAAATGTCCAGGAACAGTTAGGAAGGGAGGAGAATTAAACCAGGATGATTTCAATGTCAGGGTGGGTTTAGAGGGAATATCATCAAGGGGTATGACCTCCAAATTCAGAATTCAGGTTCTTACAAGGGCTAATAGGCCAGATGGACGATTAGGACTCTGAAGGCAAGGCTCTCAAAACCTGTCTTACCTGTTTTCAAAGTGGCCTGACCCAAGGTACCTGGTCTGGAGAGCCAGGTCAGACACCTGGGAAGCTGACAGTTTATGAGTGAAGAATGCAATTTTAAAACAATCTGTTCTTTGAATGCCTTCATGGGAGATGATTGATGGTTGCTTTACTGATTGTGCGGATCAGGTCATTCCTAGTTTCAAGGCTCCCTCTACTTTCAACTAATTATCAGCTCAATTGTGCCTTTCTTATAAAGATGGCATTCACCATTTTTCTCAAACAGAAGATAAGTGAGTTTAAACCATGTTTCCCTTTGGTAGAGTATAATGTTTCAGTGACAGCAAGGATTTTTTTTTAACGTTTATTTATTTTGAGAGAGAGTGCATGTGCACGACGGGAAGGAGGTGGGGAGGAGGAACAGAAAGAGAGGAGAGAGAATCCCAAGCAGGCTTTGCATTGTCAGCTCAGAGCTCGAAAAGGGCTGATCATGACCTGAGCTGAGACCAAGAGTTGGACGCTCAACTGACTGAGCCACCCAGGTGCCCCAGTAACATCAAGGATTTTTAATTTTCATTCCCATGAAAGATTTTCTCACTGAAGTTTCCGTTAGTGATCTCTCTACCAGTTATGTGCCTGCTCACCACTATTTATTTCTGCTGTACCTACGATATATTTTCTAGGCTCAACAACAAGTCCCATCTATGTCAGCTATGCCATTGCTACCAAATTGCTCCACTAATGTGATGTCCAGAGTGACCACAATGCTGCTCTGCCAGGGTGGGCAGCTCTGCTAAAACCTAGAAAGTGCTGATGGAGCAGAGGGGAGACACTGCCATGAGTCAGGAGGAGGCAGCATGCATGGCTTTTTTTTGGATCTGCACTGTGCCATAATGCCATACCACCACCCTCTGCCACCACTGAGCTTGGGACACTACTCTGTTACATATGCTTGTTCTGATACCACTAAGAGACTGTTTTGCAGACCCTAACTCTGTATGTCTTTCAAGTTTTATGCAAAGAGGTTCCTTCCTTTAAAAAAAATCCAATTTTACAGATGAAAAGTGTATAATTTGAGGAATTTGCCAATGGCCATATAATATAGAAGTGATAGAGATATGATTTACAACCAGCCATCTGAATTAAGAGTGTCTATGCTTGAACAATTATGCTACTTAGTTCCAGGTAATCTGTAACTGAACTGAGCTACTCCATGGAAGTTTCTTCTCTTACAATGATTTATTTCAGTCCCTCATTAAAATAGATTCCTATTAAACCAGACCCACTTTAAAATATCCAGAAATACCCAACGAGGGCTTGATTTCAATAATTCCAGTATACGAATATTGGAAAATATTTATTGCCACTCCATTTTGGGCCTCTGTCTATTGTGCATTCCTGCAAGAGGATCATACTTCCTGCCCTTTGATGTCTGTCTTTGTTCACGTGACCAGCTTTGGCCAATGAAATTTAATAGAATTTGTTTGAGCTATTTCACAGCAGAAGTTTGAAGAGTCATCTCTATTTTCTCTCTATTTCAAGACCAGAATGTACAGGTAGAATTTACAGCCTGGATCCCAGCATGAAAAAGATGTGGACCAGAGCTGAAATTGACTGAAAAAAGACATGAGGGAGGAAAGAAACTTTGATTTTGTAAGGACTTTGAGATTGTTTATCATCAAGCATAACTTAGCTTAAGTTGGCTGAGAGAGGAGTCAACACAATCTTAGATCCCTGGGAAGGTCACTTGCTGCCTAGGTCTCTTCTGGGTCTGATAAAGGATCATTCTTCAGAGAAACAATCATCCTCTCTCTGAAGATATGGCTTCATTCTTCATTCATTCATTACTCAGGTAAACGTAATAGGAAAGAGCAACTGACTTGGTTGTGGTACAGGGAAGTAGAGGAAGAAGTCAAAGGTGCCATCCATGTTTGCATGAGATGTTCAATTACTAATTTGCCTTCTCCACCCTGCTCCTTCTTGGTCAAGTCCACCACAGTTGGATTTTCAATGATGTTGATTCATCCTTGAAAACTTCGTGTTAACAGATCTTTGACCATAAAGTATGTAAGAACTAGATAAACCTAGATCTGCAAATTGCTAGCTTTGTCATCTTAAGAATGTTAACTATCATTCAGACCCTCAAGATTTTCTTTTTTTTTTTTTTTTAATTTTTTTCAACGTTTATTTATTTTTGGGACAGAGAGAGACAGAGCATGAACGGGGGAGGGGCAGAGAGAGAGGGAGACACAGAATCGGAAACAGGCTCCAGGCTCTGAGCCATCAGCCCAGAGCCCGACGCGGGGCTCGAACTCACGGACCGCGAGATCGTGACCTGGCTGAAGTCGGACGCCCAACCGACTGCGCCACCCAGGCGCCCCCAGATCCTCAAGATTTTCAATGTGGACTACTGCAATAACCATTTTCCTTGTCTTCATTTCAGCTCCCTCTAGTCCCTCTCACTCTTGCCAAGTTTGTCTTTGTAAATAACATATCTGTTTATATCACTTACTTGCTTAACATCCTTCAATAAGTACTTATTGCCTACTAGACAAATCCTAAATTCTTTGACAAGGCACACAAAACTTCCATGAACTGGCCCCTACCTACACCTTCAATTTTATGTCTTGATGTTCCTTACCTGAACTTTGTGTTCTAGAAATGTTGAACTATTTGCATTTCCCTAGATGAGACCAGGGTTTTCTGTCTTCCATCTCCAAACCTCAATATATGCTGCCCCCTCTGGCTTGTCTGCCCATCCACTCAAAACTCTTGCCTTCCTGACCTTCAAGTCTGTAATCTCAGCCAGAACTGCTTCAAGCATGTGGAAAAACCTTTCTTATTTCCCATTAGTTAGTGTATATAGGATTGTGCTTTCTTAAACACGGGGGGGGGGGGGATCCAAGATTTAAGTATGAGATTAGGGATGGCCTTTGCACAATGAAAAGAGGCAGTCTAGACTTCTCTTTTCAGACAAGTAATGTTCCATGAGGTTCAATTAAACTCCTTAGTGTCTTACATTTAGTAAAATATATTTCTCTAACTAACTTTGTGATGCATATTTCTATCAAAGACTTCAAGCAGAAGGGAGCTGATACTGTGACTGTTATAGACCTGGGATGAAGTCATTCTTAATGTCACCTAAACACACAATAAACTGTTTTGTAATTCATGATTTGCAGGCTTTCCCTCAATTGTAAACTGTGATGAGCTTCAAGATATTAAACAGGATCTTTTTTTCATCTTTGGAACTCTAGTGCCTAACTGATTATAGGTTATTTATAAATATTTTGATTTATCTCCAGAATAGAGTAAAAATCAGATTTGACTAATATTTACTGGATTCTGCTTACTAGACACACTGTATTAGGCACTTTGGCATGTTATTTTTACAGAATTTTTAGAAATTCTATTCTTATTTTTATTTTATAGCGAAAGAAACAGAATCTTTAGAGTATAAATTATACAAAATCACATAATAAAAAAAGAGCCAGAATTGGAACTCAGGCCTCTCTGGGTCTGTGTTTTGTTATTTTTACCATATTAGAGTCTGACTTTATTACTGAAAAAGACTACTCACACAAATACCTTATGACCTAATCTCTAAAAGGAAGAAAAAAATTAACAGTTCAAAGTATTTTTCAAGTTTTTTAAAATAAATTTGAAACATCAGATTTTCAAGTTAATGCTCAAATCATACATTCAAAGAAACCTCAAGAATTAAAACAGCCTCTCAGGAAATACTACTTGAATATTTATAAATTCCATGGCTGAGCCCCAAGCAGAAGGCAGGAGGACAGGATCATCACTTAATGGGCTGGCTCCTGCCTACACACTCAGCAGTAATTGTCCCTGTGGTATCAGCACAGGTAAAGCTCCCTAGCCTTCATTTTCACCATGGAGTAGCACTTGGTTACATGTCAGAAATCTAAAATACTTAAAAAGTTACGTTAGCTCCCCCATTGCTCTCTTTCCATCTGTCCCTCGTGATTTCTGTATGCTTAGGAGGTGGCTTCCTACATGCGAACCTGAAAGCATTCATAGGTGACTGTCATTCAATATACCCTGAATGGGGGACCTCTGTGAGACCTCCTCAGTGCTCCAGTGTGTCTTGCTGTAGGCCTGAGAACCAAGTAGCCACAGACAACTCTGTCAGCAGTAAAGTCAGTCACTTGGGTCATGCTGCGCAAGGGGTTCGAGAGGATCAACACAAAAGAGCCTGGGCTGTAAAAGAAAGATACTGGCTTTGGGGTTTGACAGATTCAGCTTTTACCTCTGCACTGCCACCCATTCATTATGTGACTGTGAGGAAATGCCCAGAAGGCTCATTCCTTGACAAGATGGAGGCTCAGTGCACTGGAGACAACAGAAACACTGATTGTATCGCAGTATTGATTCACACATATTTTTCTCTGATGGAATTTTCATAGTAGGTAGAAGGTCTACCAACAAGGAAAAGATTACTTAGTGGTCTTTCCTAAAGGCAATGATTGAAGGTTAAAGGAACAGTGTCAAGAAGGGCAAGAATGTTGAAACTCATTAGGAAAAAAAAAAAAAAGAATAGAAGCTTAACATTTTGTGCTTTATAGGAAATCAAAGACTATAAACCAGGCACTATGACAATAAGACAGCAAAAGTCTTCATAAATTTTGTAGACTGTCCCAATTTGTTCATTTAGTTATTACTTTTTTACCTTCTCCATTATTATTCACATGTAAGCCTTTAAAATCTGAAAAGGAAGTGGAGAACACAAAAAGAAAGAGGGGAATCAGAAATGTTACATCTTACCATTTCAACACAGTCAGACTTGGAAGAAACATATCTTTTGCAATTGAGACATCTACAGAGAGGAGAAGAGAAGGGGATGAATTCCCCAAGACCCATGGAACAGAAAGAAAAGAAAGAAAAGGAACTAAGAAATAACGAGGCTCATGTGAGACAACCAGGCATTTCTCCTGGAGGATAACTTGCCATCTTTAAGCCTCAGTTCTCCCTTTTTTAAAATGGGAATAGTCACTGCTCTGTCACAGTGTTTCCTTGATGTTTATTGGATAACATATGTTGCACCTAGAATTTTTCCTGTCACATAATAATTCAGAGCAGAATTGGGTTTGGTACAGTTAGCAAATATTAGTCCCCTTCTCTACAGTAAGTGTTTATTTCTTTATTTGCTTATCTGTGGTGATATTTACTTATTTTAAAGCTCAGGTCCTAGTGGAGTCTTGTGACTTTGTCTTTCTTTCAAAGGAAGCACAGTAACTGGATGGACTGTCTCTGTGGATTTGCTCTTATATGACTCTTTCTCAAGACTCATATACAGCCATATCCCTCAAGTTTCTTAGTAAAGAAATGAAATTCTTTAAGAAGTACCTGTACCAGTCTCTCTCTTCTGCAAGACCAGTGCAAGGGGACAAATGGAAGCTCGTATATCTTATACCTAAACACTTAAATTCATAAACAGCCAAAAAAATATTTTATAAATTATATTCTACTTTCTCCCTTTGAGAAAATATCCTCATAATAACAAAATGCATTAAGCAATGATTTTTACCTGATTAAAACTAATCAAAATACTTCAGACTACTGAATTTAATTTTTATTGCACATGTCTGAATGTCTTGTTGATGTACTAATATTCTAATGAGTAACTTCAAAAAGACAAACATAATCATAATTTATCATACATTTGTTCATAACGTTTATTTTTATTGCCTTCATTTTAGCAAAATCACTAATTGTGCTGGTCAAAATCAAGATTTCTATATAATTTATGTTCTACTAATAGTAATGCCTAATTAGGCATCCATTACTAAATTTTAGATAATTTTGTTTAAAGAGCTTTAGTTTGGAGAATCTGCCTTGTTGAGACAGAAGCAACTAGATTCGTCAAAAGCCATACTTAAAGCTGTACTCAAATTTGAAATGAACAAAAAATTCTAGATATCACTTTAAGATATCACTTCAAAACACAATAATCAGGGTCATATGTGATAAATGGTTGGTAAGCAGAAGTGTTATGAGATATTTTGATTTCATCACATAACTTTCTATATTTGACTTCCATAAGTACTTAAAGCACTATCTCCATCCATACATAATCAGTATTACACTTCACATATGTTTTCAAGGTTTAATGTATACATAAATATATAAAAATACATGTACAAATGCATACATAAAATTTTAGAGTAACATGAATTATTTGATATCACAGATTTTTCTTAATTGCCATTTGTAAAATTATGCCAATTTGTGAGTATCTCTGGAGCAACAGATTAGAAAATAAAGCAAGAAATGGATGTTTGCCACTACTAGAAAGATACACTTCTTCATGCAAGAAACCACATTCATGCAGTTGAAAAGAAAGGATTTGACCAGTTAATGAATTTGTCTTTTCTCTTACTTGTGCGCTCTGCTCATCTTCTGCCCTGAAGCAGCGTCGGCATCTGAGGTTTTCAGTGACTCAACCCACAAACTTCCAGCTCATTCAGACACAGGTACTTGTCTGAATGGTGCTAGTCATAAGACGAGATATTTAGGGTTGTGGGTCATAGTATATTAGTACCGGTGCTGGGTCCTGAGTGACAGAGAACCCATGGGCATCTCAATAAATTTATTTTCTGTGTGTTTGTGATATGTGGGGCTTTCTACAGTAGTGATTCCAAGATAAGGATCCTGTGGAGAACAGTGTTATAGTGTTAATAAAGTGGTCAAATTAGCTCATTGAGGAAGTGATGGGGCCAAAAGTTATGAATAGATGGAGTGTGCCATGTGGCTATATGAAGGAAGAGAATTGGAGGCTGAGGGAATGGCCAGAGCAAAAGCTGTGAAGCTGGAAGTGTGACAGCTGTGTTGATGGTTTGGCATGGATTCCAGTATGGCTGAAGTTTATGTGAAAGAGAGTGGTAGGAGAGGGGAGGCCACTGGAGGGTTCAAATCAGAAGGTTGATAGGATTTTATTTATGTATGACATCAGCAGGCAGAGTCATCTTCCTAAAGCACAGCTCTGATCATCTCCCCTCTTCTCCAACCTTTAATAATTCCCTACTACTTAAAAAATAAATGTATAAATGTTCATTCTTTCTAGGCTACCTCTTAGTCCAGTCCATATGCATTGAGATTTTGTTAACTAACTATGTGGGAATGTATTTCATTGTTCCAAAGAATATATAAATCATGTTATTGTGTTTATTCCTTTAAAGGTAATTTGCCTTAGACACCATAAACTTGTATAATACCATTGCTGAGAAACAAGTATTATGCAGTTATTTCAATAGAAGTTGAGTGCTTGGAAAACACAAGACCATTAGTTATTTAACATACTGAGAGATGGTAGCTAAATGACATCCAAAGTGATAGAAAGTTTGTTTCTGGTGAGGAATAAAGTGCACAATTCAACTAACGAGAAAAATACCACAAAAGAACAAGGTTATAAAAACTCAAATTGTCAGAGGGAAAGAGCAAATATAGTATCAAAATAATGAGATAGTTCTTACAGGCAGCAATATCTACTTCCACCAAACTGAAAACTTTCAGCCAAATACAGCAAGATACTGTTAGAATTTTAGTATTTTTATGAATAGATGGTTTAAACTATTTTGGATGCATTAGCTGCCTAACATTTCAACTGAGAGATATTCTCTAACATTTCACTCAACATTAACACACTTAGAAGTAGAAACACCACTTTCACTTGGATGTGGTTATTGTGAAGGCTGAGAGAAAGAAGCATAACTGAATATGAAGTATAGAATAGGTAATCAACCATTGTTTAGTCTATTACTAGTCTATTAAGACAGTTCTGAGTAATGGTATACAGCAATTATTTATTTTCCCCATATAGCTTCCCATTATCTACATATTCTCTCTTGCCTTTTTCCCTTGTCCTTGTCCCCCAGAGCCTTCAGGGTTTTAACCCTTCTCCTCTCCCTGGGGTCTTGAGTCTCAGGGTCAATAATTTCCATTTGGAACTGGAGGTCCATGAGGAGAATGGGGATTGGATGGAACTGGTAATATTTCAGATCCTTCTGCATGAGAGTGAAATATTTACAAAACAAGCATATGTCTTCCTTGTTAATATTGACTAGCTATCATGGCATAATTACAATGTATAATTATGCTAATTAAGTCATCCTTGCTTTTCTCCATTGTAGTAAACAGATTCAGTTCTATTATTTTAGCATTGCACAGGTTGGGACTTTAGAAGGGATATAGAAAAGGACCCCACACCAGGATGAGAAGAAAAATGTATTCAACTACATGTCTTATTAAATGCCATAGTGATTACACAAAAAATAATTTGCAGTCCCTTTTGGGTAGAGAAAAAATAGCTATGAGAACTTACAGCCATTACTTTATATATTTTAATATGGCTTTAAAATATTCTAATTGGTAATATTGAAACCATCAAATTGACTAGAAGGTTATCTTCACTTTGTGTTTAAATGTAGCCTTTCCCTGAAATACATAGACTTTAAGAAATAGAAAATTGGGGCGCCTGGGTGGCTCAGACGGTTGAGCATCCGACTTCGGCTCAGGTCATGATCTCACAATTCTCAGGTTGTGGCCCCGGGTCGGTCTCTGTGCTGACAGCTCGGAGCCTGGAGCCTGCTTCCGATTCTGTGTCTCCCTCTTTCTCTGCCCCTCCCCTGCTCATGCTCTGTCTCTCTCTCTCTGTCTCAAAAATAAATAAAACATTAAAAAAAAATAGAAAATAACTTCTAGTAATCACAAGGACTGAAGCAGTTCTGAATTGCTCACCACAAAGTCATCTTAAGAAAAACGACTTCTATGGAATTGCTTTAAGAATGTGAAATCACATACTGAAATAATTCACTCTTTTCCAAAGAAGAATATACTTTGTATTTTGTTTAACACACCATGGCGCTTTATATAAAGTGATGTACTAGGAAGATATGATGAAATGAGCAATGAAGCTAAAAGTAGGGCTCTTAGATTCTCCTCCCCTTGCTACCATCACTCTCCTCTACATCCTTCAGGTTGCAGGTCACTCTCAACACATCAGCTCCTTACACTGAAACTGAACAGGTTGGATTAAGGCATTGTTTTCTTGGGTTAGTATTTGGAAATTTAGGTTTCCACATAAGAGTCCCAGAATGGTGAATAGTGGGCTATGGGAGGAGTGGCAGGTTGAATAGTGGATTCAATCCCCATGTCAAAAAGGTAGCTCCACTTTATCTTTTTATTTTTGGACTTCAGTTATGATTTTTTTTTGGAAAAAAAAATTCCCCATTAAAACTGCTTACAAACCACAATTCTCTTTAAACTTTAAATTTAGTTTACATCTGTCTTTATTAATTAGCATACAGTGTTGATGTGTGATAGACATAAACTTTGTGAAGGTAGAACAAGTGAAGGCAGGCAGTAAAAAACCATTTCAATATAAATGAAGAATGAGTCCTTTAAAATATAGTTTTTCTAAGAATTTTATTCCATAAAATGTTTTCATGATCAAATAAATTTAGAAAATGCTGTAAATCTCCTTGAGATTTGCAGTGTACATTAACTGATTAAAGACACTGGTAAGTCTTTTATATTTTGTTCAACCCAGAGTTCCCCGGTCTTATTAGATGACAGAACTTCATTTTAGCGTATCTGTTACTCATTTATGGAAACATGCTGCCATAGGGAAATAGAAGTGAGGCAGAAAGAAGATACTTTATTTTCCACTGTCTCTGTAGCCAATACTTGGTGAAATCATCCAGAACATTAGTGAGCTTTACATTCACTTATTTTCTGACACAGACGTCTTGGGTTCTTGCTACAGCATCTATGCCAAATACTGCCTGACATACTGACACAGAAGCTTCCAGTATTGGTTAAAGATGACTTAATGCAGAATCCACTATACAGGACTATAGATTGAAGAAATAATTGTGAGTTTCTTTTCATGTCATGTCTTTTTAATAATAGAAATGGAATCCATTTACAGACAGGAAAAATACTTAGTTGCCATAAGAATGATATGCGTTCCTTAATAAAGAAAAATCAACTGAAGTCTTCAGATAAGAAAATTCCACTAATTAGTGGTTTCACAAACTACTGATTGGTCTTCTGAACTTAAAAATATTAAATGCATTTAGCTATTAGTCTAATCGTGTGTTATTTTAATCAAGATTTTTCTTGCATCTGTAGTGAGCAACAGCATTATTTTTAAAATTTTTTTTTAATGTTTATTTATTTTTGAGACAGACAGAGTCAGAGCATGAACAGGTGAAGGTCAGAGAGAGAGAGACACAGAATCTGAAGCAGGCTCCAGCTTCCGAGCTGTCAGCACAGAGCCTGACGCGGGGCTCGAACTCATGGACTATGAGATCATGACCTGAGCCAAAGTCGGATGCTTAACCAACTGAGCCACCCAGGTGCCCCACAACAGCATTATTTTATGTAAACTAACATAAATTACTGTGATTGTGAATTGAATTATTCTACTGTAGCAAAAGAGGTAGAAATGAATCAATTGCCAGTTCAAGAAATCACAAATGTTATCTCTTTGAAGTTCCACCATTTTGTCTAGTAGTAAATATCCAAACAAGAATAATATTTAAAAATATTAAAAATTTTAGATAAACTGTTCAGATTATAGGAAGAGATAGTAAAAGATATTAGATTTTTCCTATCATAACTTATGGAAGAAATTATTGTTTTTTCAAAAAAAAAATTTAACGTTTATTCATTTTTGAGAGATGGAGAGAGAGTGTGAGCTGGGGAGAGGCAGAGAGAGAGGGGACAGAGGATCCCAAGCAGGCTCCGTGCTGATAGCAGCAAGCCCAATGCAGGGCTCAAACTCATGAACCATAAGATTATAACCTGAGCTGAAGTCAGACACTCAGTCAACTGAGCCTCCCAGGTGATGCAAAAATTTTTAAATTGAGATGTAACATACACAAAGCTTAAGAATACACCTTAGTGAGTTCTTAAATATGGATGCACCTGAGAACCACCAATGAGATCAATACATAGAACATTTCCAGCACCCTACAAGCTTTCTTAGGGCCCATTCCTAGTGGATACCCATCTGCAGCACCACTAAGATAAAGATAACCATTATTCTGATTTCTTTAACCATGGATTAATTTTGCTTTTTCTTGAACTTCATATAAATGAAATCATGTAGTATGCCATATACACTTGATTTGTGTCTCACTTTGTCATACTGTTTGTGAGGTTCATTCACATTTTTGGGTGGAGATATTATAAAAAATTTTTTAAACGGAATAAAAAAAAATGTAATGATGCAGACATTCCTGGACATGTCTTTGTAGAACACATACACTTACGTCATAGGTAGACATGGGTGTGTAGTCTTAGTAAACAATGGCAAACAGTGGTTTTAGTGGATGCGGCATGTTTATTAGGAAAAAAGACCATGTGAATCAGTGTTATCCCATTTAAATGTTCTTAAGAACTCATATAGATTGAACCTCTTATATTAATTAATTGGAGAGGACCCAGGGAAAAAGTGACATGTTAAAATTCATGTAGCTCACAAATGCCATATCTTTATCTGATACTTTCATGTCTTGTTTTTTTTTTTAAGTTTATTTATTTATTTTGAGAGAGAGAGAGCATGGGAGGTGGGGGGAGGGTGGATGGAGAGGGGGAGAGAGAGAATCCTAAGCAAGCTCCACACATCAATGCAGAGGCTGATGTGGGGCTCAGACTCACAAATGGTGGGACTATGACCTGAGCCAAAATCAAGAGTCAGACACTTAACTGGTGGAGCCATCCAGGTGCCCCTCACTTCTTGTTCACTCCTCTCCCCCAGCCACCATTCCTACACTCCTCCCCTTGAGCTGAAGCATGACACATAGATAGAATTTGAACTTTCGAGTCTGGCAAGTCTGGATTCAAATCCCTTTTCTGCAACCCTCCATCCCCAGTCTTGATCATCTCCCCTGTACCTGATACAACTTAACTTTCAAGTTCTTGTGAGAATTAAATGAGTTAATGTATGCAAAAAGCCTGAAGTATAACATGGTCTCAGATTTTTTTGTTCTTACTGCTTCTACATTCTTTTGCTTCCTGAAATATATCCTTAGGCATATTACTTAAAGATTTAGAGACTTTAATTCTTTATTTTTTTTAAATAAGCCATAATTCTATCTCTTCTGCCAATTCCATATAACTCATATGAATATTAACTGATAATATAGTAAAAAAAAACAATTCTCTTACTACATGCAATAAAGATTCACATTTGGGAAATAGAAACAGCTACATCCAGGGAGGAATTAAAAATTATATATCAACTGTGCATATTTTATTTAGTGTAAATTTAAATCTGTATTTATTTTTCAGTGTTTAATTTCAGGTCAGGACTTTTCCTTTGTCTAAGGGTCTACTTTGGAATCCAGACTTTGTTGTGTAGAAAATACCTATAGGGTGAGGTCAGTGATAATGTTGGAGTAGGGACATCTAGGGACTATCCCTCCCCAGAAACACCTAAGCACTTGTCAAAAACTGTAAAACTATCCTTACTGGAATGCAGGAAGATAGTCAAAAGTTTGGAGCAACTGAGAGGATACTTCACCAGGAGAAAGGTCACTGAAACAAGATAAGATGTTTTAACTAACCTAGATCTACCCCTTACCTTGGTGCACCAGCAATCTTGAAAATGACAGCCTATCCCTACTGTAAGCACTTGGTTCCAGAGGTAACAGAGTGAGTTTTGTTCCCAAGGAATTGTGCTTATCTGGTTTTGCCTAACCAGGAGTCTCCCTTTGTTTTGCTTAACTCAAAACTCTACAACACTGAACAGTAATAAAGTGCTCAAAAACAATAAAAGCCAAATGAACAAGCCACTGCTGTCTAGTGTGAAAAATAATAGTAGAAATAAACAATAGATGTGCCAAAAGCCTGGAAGGAAAAGCTGAGTAGTGAGGTTTTGAGGGAGAATAGGAGGTTTGAAAAATTGCCACATATACAAAGGAACCTACAGTCCTACATACATGCTCAGCATAGGACACATACTCAGAAAAGATCTGAGGAGCCCAAAAGCTTTCAACTGTATCTGACCTTTAGTATCAGTGCAAGCTGGAAGTGTAGACTAAGACAAAGTTGTAAATGGCCTGGAGAAGTATTTAGGGAATGCCACAACACAGAGTCAATATGAAAAGACTTAGAGTGTGATTTTTAAATTTCTTTTTTTTCTTTTTTGTTTGCACATAATAAATGTTCACTTTTCAATAAAAGATTGTGAAGCATGCAAAGAAGCAAATATGGGCCATACACAGGAAAAAATAATTGAACAAAAATGGTCTTAAGTAAACCCATATATTGGATGTAGTTGACAAAGAGTTTATATCAACTCTCTTAAATATGCTAAATGCACATATAACTAAAGGGGTGGGAAAACAATGGCTCAGTAAACAAAGAATAATCAACAAAGGGAAATTATGAAATGGAATGTAATAGATTATGGAGAAGAAAACTACAATGGCTGAAATGAAAAATCACTAAAGGGGTTCAACAGCAGATTTGAGCAGGCAAATGAAAGAATTGGAAAAGTTTATGGTAGGTCAAAAGAAATTATTCAGTTTGAGGAGCAGAAAGAAAATAGGATAAAAAGCAAATAGAGTCTCAGAGGCTTGTATGACACTACCAACCATTAGAACATACACAAAGAGATATGAGAGATATAGGATCATAAAGAATACTTAGAGAAATTATGGTCAAAAACTTCTCACATTTGATGGAAAATGCATCTATGGAGCTCCATGGATACCAAGTAGGATAAGCTCAAAGTTATCTGCATAGAGATACATTATACTCAAACTGTTGAAAGCCAGAGAGGAAGAGAATCTTCAAAGCAGCAAGTGAGAAATAACTTATAATGTACAAGGTATCTTCAATAAGATCAACAGATAAATTCTTTCAAGAACCCATGGAGAACAGAAAATAATGGGATGACCTACTTAAAGTACTGACGGGGGGGAGGAACTGTCAGCCAAGAATTCTATGCCCAGCAGAACTATCCTTCAAGAATGAAGAAGAAATTAAAATATTCCCATATAAACAAAAACTGAAAGAGTTAATTACTATCAGGCAAACCTTAATAGAAATGCAAAAGAGAGTCCTTCAGGCTGAAGTGAAAAGGATGCTAGGCATTAATTCAAAGCAATGCAAAGAAATCAAGAACACTGCTAAAGCTAAATATGTAGGTAAATATGAAACTAAGTATTATGGTATTTTGATTTGTAGCTCTTTCTTTTCCTGTGTTCTATAAAATGTCTATGCATAAAATAATAATTATAAATCTGTATTAGTGGATACATAATGTATAAAGATATAATCTGGGGCAATAACAATATAAGTGGGAAGGATGTGAATGTATGTGTCATAACAGAGTTTTTGTATATCATTAAAGCCAAATTAATCTCAAACTGGATTGTTAAAAAATTTAAGATGTTGGGGCGCCTGGGTGGCTCAGTTGGTTGAGTATCCGATTTCAGCTCAGGTCAGGATCTCGCAGTTTGTGAGTTCAAGCCCCATGTCAAGCTCTGTGCTGACAGCTCAGAGCCTGGAGCCTGTTTCAGATTCTGTGTCTCTCTCTCTCTGCCCCTTCTCTGCTCATGCTCTGTCTCTCTCTGTCTCTCAAAAATGAATAAATGTTAAAAAAAAATTTTTAATAAAAATAAAAGAAAAAAAACAAGTTTAAGATGCTAATTGTAATTCCCAAAGTAACCACTAAGAAAATTAATAATAAACAAAAAAGGAAATAAGGAAATCAGAATGAGACAGTACAAAAAAGTCACAATTAAGCACAAGAGAAGGAAGTATGGGGGAAATAAGAAACAATAAAAAAAGATACAGCATACAGAAAACAAATAACAAAATGGCAAGTTCTTCCCTGGTATTAATTACTTTAATTGTGTATGGATTAAAATCTCCAATTAACAAAACAAACCAAAAAAAAAAAACATGATCCATCTCTATGCTGTCTACATGTGACTCACTTTAGATCCAAAGACAAGAAAAGGCTGAAAGTAAAAAGGATCACAAAATAAATTCCATGCAAATAGAAATTTGCAAAATTCCATGCAAATAGTAACCAATAGAGAGCCACCCATCTATATAAATTTCAGACAAAATAGACTTTAAGAGAAAATTGTTGCAAGAGATTAAGAGGGACATTATGTATTGATAAAAAGTAACTTTATGAAGAAAATGTAATAATTATAAATATATATGCATCCAATTAAAAAAACCCAAAATATGTGAACCAACAATTGACAGAATTGGAAGGATAAACAGGCAATTCTATAATAACAGTTGCATACCTCAAAACCCTAATCTAAATAATGGATAGAACAACTAGACAGAAGACGAATGACAAAATAAGAGGATTTGAACAATGCATATACAGAACCCTCCACCCAACAACAGTAGAATATACATTCTCCTCATGTGTACATGGACCATTCTCAAGGATAGACAATATCTTAAGCCAGCAAACAAAATTCAATAAATTTTAAAAAGATTGTTATACAAAGCATCTTCTCCTACTACATAGAATTAAATCAATAACAGAAGAAAAACTGGAAAATTCACAAATATGTGGAAATAAAATACAATCTAACAAAACCATTGGGGTCAAGAGGAAATCACAAGGAAGGTACCTTGAGAGGAACAAAAAAAAAAACAATACAACATACCAAAACTTAATGGAATGCAGGGAAAGCATTGCTCAGAGTAATATTTATAGCTGTAAATGCCTGCAGAAAGAAGAATAAAAGATCTCAAATCAATAAAATAATTTTATACTGTTAGGAACTAGAAAAAGAGGAGCAAATTATACCTAAAACTAGCAGCAGGAAGGAAATAAGAAAGATTGGTGTATTACTCGGCAATCAAAATGAAATCTTGCCATTTGCAACAACATGGATGGAACTAGAGGGTACTATGCTAAGCGAAAATAGTCAGAGAAAGACAAATATCAAATTACTTCACTCATATGAGGACTTTAAGACACAGAACAGATGAACATAAGGGAAGGAAAGCAAAAATAATATAAAAACAGGGAGAAGGACAAAACATAAGAGACTCTTAAATATGGAGAATAAACAGAGGGTTACTGGAGGGGTTGTGGGAGTAGAGATGGGCTAAATGGGTAGGGGGCATTAGGGAATCTGCTCCTGAAATCATTGTTGCACTATATGCTAACTAATTTGGATGTAAATTTAAAAAAAATGAAATTTTTAAAAAATGAAGATTGGTGAGGAGATATATATAATAGAGAGTAGAAAAATTATAGAGAATATTAAAGAAACCAAAATTTGGTTCTCTGAAAGATCAAGAAAATTGACAAATCTTTAGCTGGATCAACTAAGACAAAAAGAATGAAGACACTGTTAACTAATAAAAAATGAAGGTTGGAACATTACTACAAACCTTACAGAAATAAAAGGAATTATAAAAAATACCATGAACAATTGTACATCAAAAATTTGTAACTTAGATGAAATGGACAAATTCCTAGAAACACATAAACTACCATAACTGACTCAAGAAGAAATAAAAGAATATTTCTTTTAAAAGAACATGAAAATACTTATAACAAGTGAAGAGATTGAAGCCATAATAGTAATAATAATAATAATAATTTAAATAAAAAGAAAACTCCCAAAAAAGAAAAGTCCGGAACAAGAGGGCTTTGCTGGTGAATTCTACCAAGCATTTAGACAAGAATTAACACAAAGCATTCTCAAGCTCTTCCAAAAAATAGAGAAAGAAGGAATATTGAACATATTCCATGAGGCCAGTAGTATTATGATACCAAGAAGCAAATGTTCATGACCTTGCATTGAAAATTTTTCCTTAAATATGACACCAAAACATGAGCAATGGTTTCTCAACATGTTAAACATAGAATTACTATATGACCCAGTAATTCCTGTCCTAGAAAAAAACTCAAAAGAATTGGAAACAGGTACTAAAACAAAGAATTTGTACACAAGTGTTCATAGTAGCATTATTCACAATAGTTAAAAGGTGGAAATAATCCAAATGTACATCAGCAAATGAATGCATAAACAAATGTGATATATCCATACTGTAAAATATTATTCAGCTATAAAAAAAGAATGAAGTACTGATACATGTTACACGTGGAAGAATCTTGAAAACATTATGCTAAATGAAAGAAGTCAACATATAATAGACCACATATTGTATGATTCTATATATATGAAAAATCTAGAATAGGCAAATGCACAGTGACAAAAAACAGATTAGTGGTTGTTAGGGTCTGAGAGAAGGTAATGGGGAGTGACAACTTAATGGGTATAAAATTTCCATTGTTGGGTGATGAAAAATTCTAAAACTAGTAAAGATTGCACAACATTGTGAACACACTTAATGCCACTGAGTTGCATATTTTAGAATGGTTAAATTGGTAGATTTTATATGATGTGTATTCTACCAAAATAAAGAGACATGAAAAAAAAAACCATGATGTATCACTATCAACTGGTAGTTTGTGTTTTGTAAAACAATGGGAAAAAATAGAGAAACTTGGGAGGCAATTTGGTAAATCATTTTCAATATTTTCCTTCCACCAATCTTTCACAATTGCTTTGTTCACACATAATTTGACTCAAAAATTGGAGCAAGCATATAAAACCATTGCAGTTAGTTTTTAATACAAGCAAAATCCTCTTTTTGCACTTTTATCTTATTCATTTTTATAGAATTTAATTAGAATATGTAATTATATATTAATATACATGTTAACACACTTATTTATAGAGATGAGACCAATAGTAGCTTGGAGAAGAAACACAACTAATTCTTTTTAAGTTTTTTTTTTTAATTTATTTTGAGAGAGAGAGAAAGAGAGCGTGCATGTGAGGAGGAGGGGTAGAGAGAGAGAGAGAGAGAATCCGAAGCAAACTCCGCACCAGGCATGGAGGCTTAATTCCCCACACGGTGAGATTATGACCTGAGCTGAAATCAAGAGTCAGAAGCTTACCCGACTGAGCCACCTAGTACCCCAAAACATAACTAATTATTTTTAAGTTAGTTATTAACACTAATTATTAATAAGGAGCCCAGCTTTCAGAAACAGAGGGAGTGAGTACATTGAGGAATATGCTACTAGCATGTTCTGGGCACCAGAGGCAGCCACCATTATATTTTTACAGAAAGGATCAAGAGTGTGCATAATTCAGGGGTCAGTTGAAAGAGCTTCAGTTGTGGTTAATATATGTATAGTGAGCTTTGATTCACAAGACCTTTTTCTCATCTACTATGTGAACCTTAAGAATGCAAAGATCTTACCTACATCATTCATAAATGGGCCCGTGGTGCCTATAAATAGTCCTTGCACGTAATCAGTTCTTAATAAATATCCATGACCAAGAAATGACTCAACAAAAGAGTTTTACTCGTTTAACAAGAGGGGATAAAAAGGATGTGAACGTGGTTGAAAATATATACTCTCTATGTAATATGCTTTATATTTCCCTTCATTTTTTAGCCCATATCTGCCTGTGGTATATACTTGTTTAGAACATGCGCTTTCAATCAACAGTGATTTGTAAAGAGCTGCACAGTTCTCTAAGAAAACCACAAGACAAAATGAATGGCACTTTTCATTATTTTATAAGTTGGATTCCAGGGCCAACATTTTACAGGGCAGTAATAAAATGAAAAGATGAAAATAGGACTTACACATTATCATATACGTGTATGTGCCAACTTGCTTTTGAATCTCAGCATTGCTTACAATTCTGTTAAGACTGAAAGCTGTAAAATGCAATTGATATGGGTACATATAATCTAGCTTACCAAAGGGTAAATGATATACTTATATTTAAAAGGAGTTTCCATTCTTATCCCTGCTTTCAGTTACTTCAACTTCTTTAAAAATGCTTGTTTTTCTTGAAATGTTTCTTGTGTGGTCTGACCAAGTGTAAACAGTCTTCAGGGAAAGTGAGGGAGGAAAACCAAAATTACTTCAGCTATTTCCAAGTAAGGAAAACATATACTATGTGTGTCTTTTATTTTAATTAAATTAAGAAGAGATATTCCAGGTACCCTCAGCATTTTGAAAGTCATCCAGTGTGCCTCGCCTGGAGGCAGTGTGCATGGTGGAAAGAACAGGAGCCTGGAACCAAAATATCTTGATTTCAGTAAAAATGTTTGCCACTTTTTGCCCATAAGATCTTGGACAAATCCTTTTACCGTGTATGGCCTTGTTTTCCTCATTAGTAAATGTGGAAAATAATAATAGCCTTGTGAAAGTGGTAGTAAAACATTAGTCTGATGTTTTTACGAAGGGAATATCAACCTTCGTTGTTATTTTGTAAAGTTCTCACATATGAACACGAGGATTGTGCTGACTTCATAAGAACACATACAATACTAATTTCAGTCTCCTTGTTCACCTCCACAAAATTTCACAGTTTTTGGTATGGTCCCATAGCCATTATTTTCCAAGCGCTGGTAAGTTCCCAGCGTTTTATGCTATGAATTATACAAAACTGTTAGCTTTATCTTCAGAATCTACCCGTATTTCAAATTAGTTAAACTACCTTACTCATAAATTTGCCACAGGTGGGGCAGCATTGCCTCAAGTTTAGGTCTGCCAATCTCTGATGCATCATTTACCCTTTACTTCTGGTTGTAGTTTTTTGCAAAAACTTCAGCCTACATGTAGGTTCTGGACTCACTGCAGTGTCTGGGAACCCCAATTTGCCTGAGCGCTGAGACAGAAAACCTTCCAGAGACTGATGCTCACTATTCATTTTGTTTTGCTTTCACTACCAGTTTTGCCACCGCCATCTACCATTTAGCTATGGCTGCAGCAATTCCCACATGCACAAAGACAAAAATGTGGTGGGTTAACCAAACTTCTATGTAAACATTTTGAATACAGATGGTCGCCAGCTTACAATGGTTCAACTTATGATTTTTCAACTTTATGATAATGCAAAAGTGATTCACATTCAGTAAACTGAACTTTGAATTTTAAATTTTCATCTTTTCTCAATACCGGTCAGCCCCTCAACCATGAGGGTAAACAACTGACATACTTCCAGCCATTCAGTTTCAGTACAGTATCCTATCAGTCATAGGAGTATTCAACTAATTTATTTATTACAAAATAAGTTTTGTGTTAGATAATTTTGCCCAACTGTAGACAGATGTGAGTGCTCTGGGCACATTTAAAGAGTAGGCTGAGCTATGATTAGTAGGATAGGTATATTAAATGCATTTTCAACTTATAATATTTTCAACTTACGTTGGATTTATCAGGAGGCAACCCCACCCTAAGTCAAGGAAGATCTGTATAAAGAAGTTTCTTCTCACAGAGAGACCACAAGTATAGCCAAGTTTTACATAGAGAGAGTGGCTCTTAAAAAAATATATGAGCCTTATTTTACTTTCTCCACAAGAGGACAGCTCTCCTTTCCGCCTACATACTTTGACAGAGCGTGACCTCTTCACATCCCTATGACACACAGACGTCTACTCATTATGAGTCACGGTCTTCTACTGATGCCAAGAAAGAACTCCATAAAGTAACACCTTTTTAGAAAAAAAAAAAAAAGCAGCAAAGTGGAATTTTCAGCAAATGATTTGACCTCATTTCCACAGAACTATTTAAATTCTTCATCGAAGTTGTTTGAGACATTACCATTTTGAAGAAAGTCATACCAAAACAACTGCATTATTGAAATGGACTGAGTTTTAAGGCTGAAATTCGCTTTTGAAGGGCAGAATAAATGAAAGGAACAGATTTCAGTCAGAACATAATCCAATATCCATAAATAAAGCACTACTCCAACCAACATTATGGAAACAGAACAAGAAGGAATTTTTACATTCAGAAAATATTCAGACTTTCTGCAGCAGTATTTTTCATAGGAATAGATGACAGTGAAGTTCAAAAGTGTGATTCTACAACACTTTGATTTGAGCACGTGATTACTTTCTCTGAAGTTTAAGATATGTTACATCTTCACAACTGAGCATGAGTTTTTATACACCTAAAATGGCTGACTTTAAAATGTCATGCTATTGAAAACTTCTTTCAGAATATCACCAGGGAAATTAAATATTTAACAGAAACTCTATGTTCCTATGAATACATTATGAGAGAGCCTCAAGCTCTTTCTTGTTTCTTGCAGGAGAAAGAGCGAGGGAAAAAGTTAGCTGGAGCCAGACAGCTCATTGCATCAAGAACACTCGACACACAGATAAAAGCACATCTTAAGTATCTTCTAACCATTTCTATAATTCTCCTTGGTTTATACAGATTAACTCTTTTGGTTTGCTGAATGATTCTTCAGTAGGCAATTTATTCAAAGAAATATGGATTTGTTTCCAAATCAGAGATAGAGTTACAGACACTTCAAATGAGATGGGGCCAATGGGTGACGCCAACCTCACACTCCATATGATTTTATTCTGGATGGTAATAAAATTGTGGTAAAAGGTAAGAAAGTTTATCAAGGGAAAACACTGAGCTCAGATTTCTCTCAAAGGAGATCATCAGGCTTTAATACCTGAAGATATTTCACAACAATCTTAGAGCTAAACTTTTTTAAATTAAATACCTCAACTGGAAAAGAGAAGATTCTATCATTGGGGTTGTGAACTAAATAAATTTATTTTTTAAACTTAAAATCCAGATTAAGACTTTGTCAGATTAAGACACATCTCTATGAAGAATCACAGGGAAGAGAAGTATAAAGATAGGAGAAAGAGGAGGTAATTGAGAAAAAATATGCATGGTTTCTTTCATAAAGTAAATAAAATACAAATCGTTGCTTCATATAAGGAGAAAAACAAAGCAATGAAAATGAAACCTCTTTTACTGTGATTGTGAAGTTGAAAAAGACAAATTTGAGGATAGTAAAGTGTAAAAAAAATAATGACGGAATCCAGTGGCCAGTTATGGAAATGGCACTTACCCTGAAGGAATGTCTGGAAAAGTGTTTCCAGTGGAAGCTGGTGAATGGCTGTGCCCCTAGTGAAAATGAAAGTAGGGAGCTACAGCCAGCCAAGGGAGGAGCATCAGAGGGAACATTCCGCTGGCCAGGACAGATGATGAAAGCTGAGCAGCCACACTCAATGCCAGGTCTGGGACAGTCTGGAGAGAGAGGAAGCCGAGGTGGAGCCCGAGCCGGTAGGAAAAAAATATCCAAATCCCGAGTTATAAAAAGCAAAACCAGAAAGGCCACTTAGGTACCTTTTACTCTTTCGCTTATGGATATAATTGTGGAATATTAAAGTAATGCTTAGGAAAAGCATATCTTTGATGATGTGACCGAAACTAAGTTGGAGGAAGGAAAGCTACTCTGAGCAGTTCACTTACTCAAAGAACATCCACATAGAGCCTATTCTTTGCTAATACAAGATATGTTTCAGGAATACAAAGATGAAAAGAAAGTCGGGAAGAACAGGTTTCCATTAGGAGAGATGGGACCACCATTATTAAAGACCACAAAGAAATCAAAATCAAACTTAATAGTGTTCTTTGGATTTGGGAATTAGAAAGTGATGGGTGATTTTAGCATGAGCAGTTTTAGTGAATGGCAGAGATGGAAATATTGTAGTAAACTGAAAAATAATTTAGTTTTAGGTTTATAAAAATGAAGAAGTGTATGTGACTTTCCCATGTTCCTAGTAGAAAGGAAAGGAGGAAAACACAACACTGATAGAGGGGCTTTAGGGCCCAGATGGGTTGGATGTTATCATTGTCATATTGTTGTTTCAAAGGGAAATTGTAATTAAAATTGATTGCATTTTTAAATACATTATTTGGTTTATTCATATTAGAAAAGATAATTTAGACATGAAAAACACCTCAGAGATCACTCAACCCACTTTTTAATCTACTTTTTACATTTTATAGATGAAGAAACTAAGGACTTGAAAGTTGTGATTTTCTAGTTATTCATTTTAAAGGTTATACCAGTAGACATCATCTGTCCAATATTGAGAGAATAAAAACAAAATACAATGATTGCTTAGGACTTCCTCCTTCCTTCCTTCCTTCCTTCCTTCCTTCCCTACCTTTCTTCCTTCTTTCCCTCCTCTCAAATTTGAAAATTCCTTCTAATGCTATCCATTCTAAATAAAATGTATGATTACAGCTATTATCCAGATAAATTAAGGTAGAAATATAAAAGCACAAAGTTTTATATAGTCATATGTTTAAACCATGTAACTATTACATTTTGTAATGATCTTATTATTGTCATACTTTTACGTTTTACTTTGCTTTTGTGGACTTGACATTCATATGTAACCATTCTTATAAAAAGCAACTTGCTTTAAAAATAAAACAAACAAAAACTGGATACCTTTCCTATATAATTTCTTAGCAACAATTTTAAAGCACTGTCATTAGAAACTGTAAATCTTATAGCTGGACTCTTCATTTGAAATTAATGGTAAGCTATAAGAATGCTTCAACCCCTATAGTAAATAGTAGACATTTTGTAGTGCTGAAAGCTTTAGCCTTAAAAATATTTAGCGTTTAGAAGCAGACATGATGTGAATCTAGAAAAAAAATACAGGATTTAAAAACCTTATGTGACCTTCTGCTCTAATTGAGCCAAATACATAAATTACAGCACCATTGAATCTGAAGGAGGAAATGGCTTATTAGGTCATCTAGTATTTCCCTTGCTAAATTTGAACAGTTCCCTACAGCATATTTCCTAACACTGTAAGTCTGGTTTTGCAAAGTTTCACATGATAACACTTTTCACCACATCTTTAAAAAGCTATTAATCTAGTCAAGCTTCAAAGGAGGTCTCAAATAATGGTGAACTAGAAGCTTTCTTTTCTTAACATGATTCCACCAGCTTCCTTACCTGGCACCCATCTCCAGCAGACCTCCCGCCTTTCTGTGTATTTGAATTGTAGGAAGCCAATCTGAGGGAAAAGTGGAAAAGTGGCAGAACTTTGCCAATATGAACCCCTTCTTCCCACTCCTTCTCCGTGTTTAGACACTAACAATGAAGTGTGCCCTTCGCACTGAAAATTACCTTGCCTTCTTCCTTTTTTCCATCTGTAGTGTTCCATGAAAGAAAGCTAGGAAACTCTAAAATTATATTTATCATCCTTTCGAGGTGGATTTTCTTTTATTGTTAGCAATGTGTTTTCACTGGTCTGTGTGGAAAGCAGAGACTCATTATTGCATTTCATTCAGAATGGATAGAAGATGACAAGCTGATAATTATCCATAGCTGATTTACCTTCTCTAAACTACTTGAGAGAGCAGAGAAAAACTTTAGGGTTCATACCTAGAGAGTGATAAGTCATTACATTTAATTCTAATTAACAACTGAGGTAGTCACTCTGAAAGTGAACTAAAAGGCAATTTTGGAAATCTGTGTCAACATTTGCCTAACTGTAAATGGTTATTTGGAAGGTTTTAAAAATACTTATCTTGATATATATGGGTTATTATGTGCTAGGACTGGCTTACACTGCAGAGTGTTAAATTGTCAGAAATTTTGTGAGCCAGTTATAGATACCAGTGATTAAATATTAAATTCTATAAACTAACAAATTGTATTGAAACAAAGATAATATATTCTAAAAATTCATCATATCTTAATTATTTTGCTACATTTTTAAGATATATTATTTTTTTAATGTTTATTTACTTTTGAGAGAGATAGAGCATGAGTGGGGGAGGGGCAGACCCAGACTCTGAAGCAGGCTCCAGACTCTGAGCTGTCAGTGCAGAGCCTGATGCAGGGCTTGAACCCATGAACTATGAGATCATGACCTGAACCGAAGTCAGACACTCAACCGACTGAGCCACCCAGATGCTCCTATTTTGCTACATTTTAATGTTATCAATGCTCTTGAGATTATTTACATCTATTGCCTCGTTATGGTGGAGATACTATAAACTAGTGAGCTACTGAGCATTTCTTTCCAAGACTGTGTTTAATGATTTCATGTTTTTAGCTTGAAACCAATAAATGCTACAAAGCAGGGCTCTTTGGCCCCCCCAAAAGCTGGTTGTTGTGCATTTGCCCTCACACCACTATTTATAAGACTGTAAAATAACTTTATTAAAAAAAAATCACTAAACACAGATAAGTAAGGAAAAGGGAAGGCATTGAATATTTATCAGCAATTTTATCAGTTGTATAATGTTATTTTTGTATATTCATTTTGATACCACTCCACCTTTTAGCTGAATTCTGTGATTGACTTATTTTACTAACATCCTTTATGCTAGAATATAAAATTTAAGACAATATAAGATAAGAAAATTAAAAATATAATTAAAATAAGGCTGATTATTAGAAACAAAGTTATGGTGGTCACTTTGTAACCTGAACAGATTAATTCTGGTAAGTGCCGATTTGGTTTCAAATTTTCTAGAAGCAAAATAAAAATGGAACTCAATTAATTATATTGTGCTTTTTATCTGCAGAGACATTTATTTTTCTTGCAACTGAATTCAAGGAGTGATGCATTTTATGGGTCATTATGAAATGGATATTAAATTAAATGTTTTTAATGTTGTAAACCTTTAGGGGCACTAGATTAAAACCCAGTATATAGGCTCCAAATATAGGTTTTTTGATTCAGTAAATTTATCAGCAGACTACAGCTAAATTGATTTTTTCCCTTGATATCTTTGATGTAAACCTAAAGTGTAATTTCTTTAATATATTGAAGATATTTCTCTGATAGAGCTTAAAAAACAGAAGCATGATTTTTTCGTCAATGTTTATTATCTTCTATGTGTTATAGACGTAAAGATTTTATGAAAAAGATATGCTCCTGGCTTGTGAGACCTAAAGCATAAAGTGGGACATTTTTACTATTCTCCTAATTTATTGATTTAATCAAGTCCCCTCTCATTGAAACTTGCTCAAAGACATATAGTAAAGAGGTGATGTCTGACTTGCACCCAGCTACTCTCGCATCAGAAATTATCTGGTAGATGTTGTCAAGAGCTTCCTAGATCAAGTAGCCACATTATCTTTGCCAACTGAAAGGAGATCCATGTGCTGAAGATATCAGGTATATAAGTAGTAAACATGACATTTTTGACAGAAAATTTCATGTGGTAACCTAATTTTTGCTTAGATGGATAATCCAAGCTTCCTATGCATGGAAGACCTTGGTTGTATTTTAGAAAAATAACAAATATTCCTTTATAAAATGAGGCAAACTATCCCAGAGGCCATGCAACAGAAAGCCCAAAGACCAAATTAAGAATTTAATTTGAGTCACACGCGCGCACACACACACACACACACACACACCTCAAGAACATAGATAATACCAAAATATAGTAAAATATGGGGCGAATGTTTTTAGATTCACAGATTTGTTGCTTTGATCCACCAAAATTTTGTGTTTTTTTTGCAAAATAAACTCATCTATACTGACTTCTAGACTCTCCATTTGCCTTATAAAGTCAGAAAAAGTTTAATATAAAAATGTTATATCTAGCAAATGTAAAAAAATAAAATTGCATATCAGCCCCATTGTAAAAAAAAAGGCAATTTTTCAAATAAAATATTACTACATATTGTAGCAAAATAGTATTTTAAAAAGTGCTCATTTCAATAGTTCAAGGATAACTCATTATTAGAAATCAATGAGCATAACTTATTAAATCAAAGAACTAAAGAAAAAATTCCATAAATAATAACAAAAGATGCTATAAAGGCATTTAATAAATTCACCTAGAACTATAATATTCTAGAGCATCTGTAGAAGAAAACTACTGAAGCATGATAAAAATTTAGTGTGGCCCAAATCATGTGCATATTTAATTTATTCTCAAAGTTGGTTTCATATTCAGAAAAAAATACATAAAATAAGTCTAAACTACTTCCATTTTCAAGTGTCAAGAAAAAAACATCACAGGAAATTAAGATGTGAGTGCTCCACAAGATCCATATTTGAAAATAAAATGTGAAATCTGGAAATATTACTGTAAATGTCTGTTTTTCGGTGTGCATGGAGAAAATATTATTCTGGGAAACCATGAAAGCCAACTGACTTGTGTTACAGAATATTTTATATTAGAAGTACCAGTTCTGTGAACTAGTCCATGATATTTCTATTTCTGCCCAAGATAAATCTCAGCATAAAATTACTTTAGATTTTCATCAGGAATTACAGCTGCCCTACTGTGCAATTTCTGGGTAAATGCATCAGAGCTCAGCACCTGTCAAACTCCTCTAAGAATCTGGTCACATGCTATCAATTCCACGCATTGTATGCTTTACTAAAGATTTCACATGGGAGACAAAGGATGACCTTAATACTGTATATCCCTTAGCAAAGTATGTAAACAACCCCAAGGTTCTGTCAGTTCTAGGAAATGCTCTCCTGGTAGTGTGGCCAATGTCAGTGAAAGTTTTTTTGTTTTTTTTTTTACCTTAACTATAAATAGTTCTCCCACACTGAGCTTATGGGGCTGGTTTTTCTCAGTTGCATGATACAGAGCCTCTGCTTCTAAACCTGCATCGATAAGGCCAACAACATGATTATAAACACAACCAAGTGTCTTCCATTTAAAATGACCTACCTTGCTTGTAATGTTGGTCCAGACATCATTTTGATCACTAGAAGCCAGATTGGGTTCTCATTCTAAGGTCAAGGAGACATTATTTTAAAAGAAGATATTAAACTAAAGGGCTCTCCCAAGTGAGAATTTCAAAACTAAAAATTGCTTCACAGTTTTATTGTATAGTGTTAAAGCCTAGACAAAATTCACAGCCAGTCTTTGGTTCAGTCTTAATGCGGAATGTACACAGAGTTGGCTGAAGTACAAGGACACTTTTATCTACCCAATTAAAGCTGGGAACACATGAGGGTGTGTTTGCAGAGAAATTTTCTTTACTGATTTCTTGATTCTCTTTTCAGAGTCCTTCTGACTAACATTTTGAATTTGAACAAGTCAGCTTCTTCAAGCCTGAGTCTCACTGCCTAAAAAATAGAAATAATCTTCAAGAGATTGTTAAAATAAGTAGAAAAAATATGTATGAAGGCCTAGCACATAACAGATATCTAACTAAATGCCAAATATTTAATGATGATTATTAGACAAGGGTTATGAGTCCAACTCTTTTATCTTTTACTGAAAAGAAGTAACACCTGGAACAGGAACTCTAAGTTTGTTGCCATATCTTAAAAGTTTAGCAGTTTGCTGGAATGTAGTTAGCAACAAATATAAAACATAACAAAACAAAATAAAACAATAATAATCACTGTGCATTGAGTACCGAATGGATCCTGATTCTTTTATCATTACAGCTGGGACCTAATTCACTGGCTTTCATATGCTTCTAGTTGTGCTAACTAATTTTACAAAATTATCATTTAGTAGACAGGAAGCACCAGGGCACAAATTTCTTATGAAGGTCAGCTTGAGGTTAAATATTACAAACGAACTTACTTCTGTTTCTGTGATGTGATTGTCCAATTAAATTCTTATAGGGAATCAAATCCAGATTCCTTAGCATGGCATAGGTAATCAACAAGGGATGAAAAAACACCGTGGTTACTCTTCTTTTTTTTTTTTTTTTTTAATTTTTTAACGTTTTTTTGTTTTTGAGACAGAGAGAGACAGAGCATGAACGGGGGAGGAACAGAGAGAGAGGGAGACACAGAATCGGAAACAGGCTCCAGGCTCCGAGCCATCAGCCCAGAGCCTGACGCGGGGCTCGAACTCACGGACCGTGAGATCATGACCTGAGCTGAAGTCGGAGACTTAACCGACCAAGCCACCCAGGCGCCCCCGTGGTTACTCTTCTAATGTCATTTCCTGTCACTCTCTGACATACTACACCTTCCAGACTTATGGAATTACTTAAAATTTCCTGTATCTATGTCTTTATGCATTCATTTTTTTAAGAATTTATTTTTAGAACAGATTTAGATTTACAGAAAAATTGAGTAAATAGTACAGTTTCTATATACTCCATGCCTGATTTCACCTATTATTAATAAATAACATAAGTATGATACCTTTGTTACAATTAATGAACTGCTGTAGATACATTATTAACTAAAATCCGTCTTTCATTCAGATTTTCTTATTTTTTACTTAGTGTTTTCTTTTTACTCTAGGACCTCATCCAAGATACCACACTACATTTAGTTGTCATGTTCCCTTACAGTCTTTTTGATAGTTACAGTTTCTCAGACTTCCCTGGTCTCTGATGGCCTTGATAGTTTTGAGGAGTACTGGTGAGGTATTTTGTAAAGTGTCCCTGCATTAGGATTTTTCTGATTTTTTTTTTTTTTTTAATTTATAAGGCTGGTATTATATGGTTTAGGGAAGAAGTCCAGAGAAGTAAAGTGCCATTTTCATTACCTGAGCTCTCAGTTGGTCCCTCTGTCTTTTTGACATTTCCCCATCATTGTGTTTTATGTTATTGTTGGTGTTCTGTTTATTTGTTTGTTTTAGCACTTCTCACAGGATACTCCAGGTTCATCTTGTCTATTTCCTGCTCCAATCCTAGAATCAGACATTTCCCAAGGAGGCCTGATTCCTTTTTTTTTGAGAATTGTATTAGGAACCAAGATCTTGAAACTAAGTGTGCTTATTGCTACTGGGATGTCCTTGCTTCTAGGCTCTTTCAGCTGACAAAGCAAAGATGTATGTGTGCGTACATTCCACTTTATTTTTTACTCATAAAAAAATGAAAACAAAAAAACAAACAAAATCTTACTACATAAACTTCAGACCCCAATTTGAGAATCCTTCTCTCTAGGAAAGCCTTACTGACACAGCCATGAAAGTTGATTATCCCTTCCTCTGTGCCAAAACTTGGCTATTATAGCAAGTATGTTGTGATTTTAAATGATTTTCATATTTTTTCTTCTACTAGATTTGACACTTTTTGTGTGTTTATTAAACCATAAACCTTATAAATGTGAGGGATGGAGTTTAAGAAGGTATTTCCCCAAAGCCAATTTAAATGTCTAGCACATAAAAACTTGTTGAATTAGTATATTAACCAACCACGTGTCCTTTTATGATAGCAACTTTATGAGGTTGATAAACTTTTCAAATAATGTAGATCATAAGTGTTTTGAGTATGTAAGTTTTTAAAAGTGAATATGTCCGTGTAAGCACTAGTGCAGTAAAAACACAGAACATTTCCATCACCTCAGAAAGTTCTCTTATAACCCTTTCCAGTAAATACCAACTTTGTCTCAATGGACAACCATGATTAAGATGAAATTCCCTATACATTAGTGTCACCTGTTCTTGAACCTCATTAAATGGATTATGTAGTGGATACTTGGAGGCTGCCTTCCTCTGCTCAACATAAAGTTCTGATATTCTGTCATACATTTGCCTACAATTAAAATTTATTTTTTTTTCACTGTTGAGTAGAATTTTGTTGTATGATTATATCACAACTTGTTTAGCCATTTCCTGAGTAATAAGCATATGACTTATTTTTATTTTATTTATATTTTTTGAGTGAAATAAGACTGTCTTTACGCTTTTTAAAAAAAATTTTATTTAAATTTAAGTTAATTAGCATACAATGTAATATTCGTTTCAGATATACAATTTATGATTCAACCCTTACATACCTGTTTTTAGTCTTTGACCTATTATTAAAAAAGCTGCTATAGCATTCACAGACACATCTTTTTATTTCTCTTGGGAACAAACTAGAAGCAGAATTCTTGAGTCATGTGATGGGTGCACATTTAATTTCATAAGAAATTCCCAGCTTTCTAAAGTGCTAGTAACTGTCTGGTAACTGTCTTACATTCATATCAGCGATGAATGAATATTTTGGATTCTCTAAATCCTTGCCAATGTTTGATGTTTTCAGGCAATTTAATTTTAGTCATTTTAATGGAATGTTAAGGGAAGTTTTAATATTTATATTCCTATGATTAATAATGATGGACATTTTAGATAAGAAGTAAAAATGATGAGATACACTTTTAAAAATTGATCAAAAAATCAATTATTTTGATCAGTAATTAAATATATTTTTTATTAGTAGACATTCATTATCTATTCTGTATATAATTTCTTGTTTGCTATCCACAGGGTGAATATATTTTTAAGTCTATGGATTAATTTTTATTTTCTTATTAGTGTCCTATGGTGAACAAAAATTTTTAATTATTATGATTATTAATCAACATTTTGTCTTTTATGTTTTATTCTGTTGTATCTTGTTCAAGAATTCCTTGTTTACATTGAAGCTGTGAAGATGCTACCCTGCATTTATTCTAGAAACTTTGTTTCTGGCTTTTACATTTAGGCCTATCACCCACCCCAAATTAGTTTTTTGATTATAGAGAGAAGTAGGGTTAAAAGTTCATATTTTTTCATGTTCCTTCAGTTGTTTCAGCACTATTTGTTCAAAAAACTTCTTTTCCTCATTGAATAGCCTTGGAGCCTCTGTCAAACATTAACTGTTCATATATGTTTTGAATTATTTGAGCAGTTTAAGTGGTTCTATTCATCTGTCTACATATTTCTTTTTTTATCAAAAATATTTTTTAAAGATTTTTAAAATAAATTTGTAACATTTATTTATTTTGAGAGAGAGGGAGAACATGAGTGGGGTAGGGGCAGAAAGAGAGGGAGAGAGAATTCCAGGCAGGCTCCATGCTGACATAGCACAGAACCCTACGTGGGACTCAAACTCACAAACTGTGAGATCATGACCTGAGCCGAAGTAGAATACTTAACCCACTGAGCCACCCAGACGCCCCTGTCTATAGGTGTTTTTTAAAAATTTTGAGTATAGTTGACACACAATGTTACCTTAGTTTCAGGTGCACAACATGGGATTCAACTTCTCTATATGTTATGCTATGCTCACAACAATTGTACCTACCACCTGTTACCATTCAATACTATTACAATATCACTGACTAGATTTCCTAGGCTGAGATCTTACCATTTGCAACATCATGAATTGACCTAGAGGGTGTGAAACTAAGTGAAATGAGTCATACTGAGAAAGATAAATACCATATAATTTCACTAATACATGAAATCTAAAAAATAAGACAAATGAATAAACAAACAAAAGCAGAATCAAACCTATAAACACAAAGAAGAAACTAATAGTTGCCAGAGGAAGAGGTTGGGCAAAGTGGGTGAAGGGGTAGGGAGATAATAGACTTCCACTTATGGAATGAATCAGTCACAGGAATGTTTGTCTATATTTATAAAAATACCATAATTACTATAGCATAATAAATCTTTAAATGAGGTAATGTGTGTTCTCTCTACTCCTTCTTCAATATTGCTTTAACTATTACAGATCTTTTGTATTTCCACATACATTTTGAAATCACCTTGTCAATTTATTTAAAAAAAATGTTTGGGATTTAGATTGGATTGTATTGGTCTTAAGATCAATTTGGAGAGAATTGATACTATAATCAAAAGGCCTCTTCTGCATCACTAACATGACATATTTCTCAATTTAAGTCTTCCTTAATTTTTCTCTGTTTTTCTTAAGTTTGTAGAATAGAGAATTTGCACATCTTTGTTAAATTTATTCTTAAATATTTTAGGTTTCTGATACTATTGTGAATGAAAATTTTAAATGAATTTTAATTTTGATTTTCCAACTCTTTGCTACTAACACCTACAAATATAATTATTTTTTTACATTTACCTTTATCTAGTAACTGCCAAATTGGTTGATTCTAGAGGTTATTTTTCATATATTCAGATTTTTAATGAACAATTACATCATCTATAAATAAATACAATTTTATTTATTTCCTTCCAATATTTATGCCATTCTCTTTTTCTTAGTTTATTTGATTTAGTAGTAAATGTTGACTGGAAGTAGACAGAAAAGAAATTTTTGGTTTTTTCTTATAGTTCTTTTTTAAATTAAATGTTGGCTGCAGCTTTTCATGGGTAATTTCATATTGAGAAAATTTCTTTCTACCCCTAGTTTGCAAAGAACTTTATTTTTAATTGTAAATGAAAGTTTAATTTTATTGAATGCTTTTTATGTATCTATTTGGATGATCATATAGTTTTCCCCTTTATCTTTTATAAATTACTGATATTTTAAAAGCCTTCCAATGAGGAGTAGATAAATCTCACTAGATCATGATACATTATAATTTTTATCCATTGCTGACTTTATTTGGCTAATATTTTAATAAGAATTTTTGTTCATGAGGGATTTTTAAAAATTTTTTCAACACATTTATTTTTGAGAGAGTGAGAGAGAGAAAGAGCATGAGGGGGGTAGGGCCAGAGAGATAGGAGTCACAGAATCCAAATCATCTCCTGGCTCTGAGTTGCCAGCACAGGGCCCTATGCTGTACTCACACCCACAAGCCGTGAGATTGTGACCTGAGCCAAAGGAAGATGCTTAGTTGACTGAGCCACCCAGGCGCCCCTGTTCATGAGGGATTTTTGATGGTACTTTTCATTTCTTATAATATCTTTGTCAGATTTTGTATTAGGGTAATTCTGTATTCATGAAGGATTTGTGATATGTTCTCTCTTCTTCCATTTTATGAAATGGTTGTGTAACTATTATTTATTTCCTAATAAAGAAGTCCTTGGTAGAAGCAATCTTTATGTTTTTTTCCCTTGTGGCACAGTTTTGAAAATCAATTCAGTTTCTTTACTGGATAGATATTGGGCACTTCAGATTTTCTGTATCTTCTTGAATCCATTTTGGTAAAAAATTTTTAAGGAGTTTATGCACAGATTTTCTATATCTTTTTGTGTTAATTTTAGTAAGGTTCTGTTTTTTAAAGGATTTTATCTATTTTTCCAAGTTGGTAAATTTATTTTTATGTAGTTGTTTATAATATTCTTTTACTATACTTTTAATATCTTTAATATCAGCAGTGAGATTTTGATATAATAATTTAAGCCTCTCCCTTTATATTCACCATTTAATTATTTTTTATTGTATACTTGATATTTTGAATATGTTTTAGAGTAGTTAGAATTTGTTATCTTCTTTTTTTAATGTTTCCAGCTTTTATTTACACTCGTTAGTTAACGTATAGTATAATATTACTATCAGGTGTAGAATTTAGTGATTCGTCACTTCTGTGCAACACCTAGTGCTGACCACAAGTGCTTTTCTTAATCCCCACCACCCATTTAGCCCATACCCCACCTACCTCCCCTCTAGTACCCTAGGTTGGTTCTCTATTGTTAAGTTATTGTTTGCCACCCTTTATGTTTTATGTTCTTTCCCCTATGTTCATCCGTTCTGTTTCTTAAATTCCACATATGAGTGAAATCATATGGTTTTTGTCTATTCTGAAGTATTTTTCTTAGCATCATATAACCTAGCTCCATCCACAACATTGCAAATGGCAAGATTTCATTCTTTTTTATGGCCGAGTAATATTCCATTTTATATGCATACTACAATTTCTTTATCCATTCATCAGTCGATGGACATTTGGTCTCTTTCCATAATTTTCCATATTGTTGATAATGCTTTTTGAGTAACCTCCATACTGTTTTCCAGAGTGGCTGCACCAGTTTGCATTCCCACCAACAGTACACAAGTGTTGTTCTTTCTCCATATCCTTGCCAACATCTATTGTTTCCTGTGTTGTTAATTTTAGACATTCTGACAGGTATGAGGTGGTATTTCATTGTAATTTTGATTTGTATTTCCCTGATGATGAGTAATGTTGAGCATCTTTTCATATGTCTGTTAACCATCTATATGTCTTCTTTAGAAAAATGGCTATTTGTGTATTCTGCCCATTTCTTAACTGGATTATTTGTTTTTTTGTTTTGTTTTGGTTTTGGTTTTTGGTGTGTGTGTGTGTGTGTGTGTGTGTGTGTGTGTTGAGTTTGATAAGTTCTTTATAGATTTTGGATACTAACCCTTTATCAGATATGTCATTTGCAAATATCTTTTCCCATTCTGAATGGTACCTTTTAGTTTTGTTGATTGTTTCCTTCCCTGTGCAAAAGCTTTTTATCTTGATGAAGTCTCAGTAGTTCATTTTTGCTTTTGTTTCCCTTGCCTCTGGAGGTGTCTAGTAGGAAGTTGCTATGGCAAATGTCAAAGAGATTGCTGCCTGTATTCTCCTTTAGGATTTTGATGGTACCCTATGTCACATTTAGGTTTTTTATCCATTTTGAATTTATTTTTGTGTATGGTGTAAAAAAGTGGTCCAGTTTCATTGTTTTGCATTTTGCTGTCCAGTTTTCCCAATACCATTTGTTGAAGAGACTATTTTTTCTCCATTGGATATTCTTTCCTGCTTTGCCTAAGATTAGTTGACTATATATTTATGGTCTGTTTCTGGGTTTTTTATTCTGTTCCATTGATCTGTGTGTCTGTTTTGTGCCAGTATCATACTGTCTTAATGACTACAGCTTTGTAATATAGCCTGAAGTCTGGAATTGTGATGCCTCCAGCTTTTCTTCTTATGAAGAGTATTGATTCTTGTTCTAGCAAACCGCGAAATTACAGCCTGATTACCTTAAACTATGAAGGACAGATTTTTTTTTTCTTAGGATGAATCCTTTAGTTCTAATATGTTTTTTTCTACAAGGTAGTCATTCTGGACTTTAATACGAATTCACAATTATTTACCAAGGCTAACAATGTAGGACTAAATCTCCAAACTCTAGTCTTTATTCTTCCTTGTTAGCCTTTAATTTTGCTTTTTAATAGGTTCCTCAGAGTTCCTTCCATCCCCACAAACTCGTTTCATTTCAGTCAAGACTTTCATGGGAGTTAACGTGCAATGTTGAGGTCTTCCACTCTATGGCTGTCTTCTCTCCTGGTTATTCCTCCTCTATTTCAGGTTTTATTGGAAGCTCTAAAATCCATTCTTGAAAGCTTGAACCAGAAAGCCATGGCTCTCTTTTTGAGTTCTAGCCAAACTGTAGCACATGGACTGTGGACTGTACTCAGGAGAAAAGCTCTGTAAATGTGGAATTTACCCAGGACAGTTCTCTTCTTTGAAAAGTATAATCATCTTAAGTTTCTGCCTACTACTGGAAGTATTTTATTGTGACACGAATGTAAAGTATTCAAATAAATATAATATAAATATAATAAATTCAAATAAAATAAATACATTGTATTATTATATCCATTTACCCCATTCATTAGCAAAATGAGCATTTTGGAGTGGAAATTTTTAAAAATATAACTTTTTCTTGTAGAAAGCAAATTATTAAATTAATTCTGGCAACTAAAACAGAATTCCAACAAATTCAAAAGATGTAATATAAATTATTAGGAAGAATCAAACAGTTGTACAAAATAAGCTTTGAATGTGTTTCCCGTTTAGTCTGATTGTTAAATATTTAGCCATGGTGAAAAATTATTTTTGCTAAAAAATATCCAAACTCTTGAGGAATCTTCATCCAATAAATGCAGAACTTGTTTGCCACCTAACATTACCTTTGGTCTCAAACTTATTTCCCTTGGTTTGTAAATGCAGGTATTCTTTATTTCCCTCCACATAAGGCTACAAAGTCATAACTTTGATGATATTTATATGTAAAATGTAGAGAGAAGTGTAATATAACTTGAGAATACTGAGAGACCACTTGGACCTCAGCTAGGTCTTAACGGACATATATTGGTGGGAAGAGAAGCCCGGAATAAAGGAAATAATTTTTAGATGAGGGAGTTTAGCTTGGGCAAAAGTAGAGAGAGAGAAAAAGAATGTGGGGAAAATAAAATGAGTAATCTTGGCTAATTGTAGAGGGCCCATCGAGGGAAAGAAAGAGAGATACTACATTCTATGACTGAAAATATGTACAAGGTCTGCATTGTGTATTTCACAAACTTTTTCACACACAAAAAAGCAATTCATATCTTTATCATACTTACTATTTTAAAAGTTTCTATTTATGAAAACTAATATTTAGGAGTGATCTTGTTGGAAAATAAATTAAAATTGTATCTTCTCTGAGCAAACAACTTTTGATAGCTAAGCTGAACTCTGACTGTGTGGGCTAGGTCAGTACTGGAACATTGGAATTTTATTTTCAGTGATCACACCAGATGCTTTACAAAATTAATCCAACTCATCAGAATCTCTAGGATGAACCATTAAATCAGTAAATGATGAGTAGGTGGGGCTTTCCTAATAGGCAATTTTTTTTGCCAACCATTTGATAGAATGTGTGGTAAATGGATGAAAGAATGGAGGTCTCAAAGGAATTTTAAAGATAGCTCTACAGACATAAGATGGCTCCAGTTATTGGGACATAGAATTAACAAAGTTGTAAATTTTTGTTACTTGAAATAGGCATACAATATTGAGGACATATTTTTAAATAATCTCAAAAAATGATTTGCTATCATTTATGTCAATTTATTATAATTTGAATATTCTCTTTTGAATAGTCAGTGTTAGTATAATAGATTTAATAGATTCAACATTAACATCAAAAGAAAAGATAAAGTGTTCATGTTTAAAAATTCAACACTTCAATCCATTCAAATTAATATTTATTAAACACCTATGTTATATAAACCACTGGGTTTTTTTTTTATTTTGTAGATAAACAAAGATGGGAAACTTTGTGTTTATTCTCTTTGTGTAGTCTTTGTTTTCTCAATCTAATGATGAAGACAGAATGCTCGTTTTATTGAGTGATAGGCAGAATGTGATTAAGTGTCGTAAGAGGGCAAATAAAATGTTACGGGATCACAAACAGTAGTAAAAGTAGTGGTAGGAGAGGAATTGTGGAAAGAGAGCAGAGAGGAATTCTTTTGCTTTGGGTCAGGTTCTGTGCTAAACATTTTATACACATTATTTCATTGAATCTTATTAATAATTTTATGCTATAAGCATTATTATGTCTTTTTGTTAATGAAAAACCTTTTAAAATGAGGCTCAGTGGGGTTAAGTAACTTCTTAAAACACTTCTCCAACTGGAACGCTCACACACTCAGATTTTTCTGACTTTAGAAGGTCCTCTGAAACACTGCACTATACTGCCTCCTAGGGGAACGTTTCATGGAGATAGTGTAAATATAACCTCACATGAGGTAAAGATGAGGATAAGGGCGTTCTCCAAAGTCAAGAGTATGAGACAGAACAGTGTTTGTCCAGAAAGTGCTAACAGTATAATAAGCTCAGAGTGTCATGTGCAAGACTTTGGGCAACAAGTATAACATACATGCTTTGCATACAGAATAAAGAATAAGACTAGACTGGCAGAACCTAAAGTACCAGGAAAGAAGCTTGGACTTTACTAGGTACATTGAGACTCCTTTCATATGGACAGAGCAGTATTAGAATTACCTTTTTGATGGACTTTAAGTAAGTCAGTATCTCCCCTTTTCTAGATCTCATATCCACATTTCTTTATGGTAATCACAGCATTTCAGAATGTCTTGAAACAATTAGTCTTTTCAAATTTTCCAAAAATCACTTTGATAAACAGAAAGAAATGGACAAAGAAATTGTCATACTATTCAATTAAGAATCCTCAGCCATTGGTTCATATATGTGATCTGTTGAACATAGTTCATTCTATGTTAAAAATCTTTCTCACAATGAACTAAAGAAATAAAAACCTGCCTCAATGCCTTTCGCAGTAGCACAGTTCATCTTTTATTTGTGCAAATGTACAACTGATACATTGCTTGCTTTTCCAAGCCATATATGGATGGTTGAACAACTTTTTAGTTTTTCTGTTTTCAGATTTCTGTAGAAATCCCATCAGTCTCAGGTACTCTATCACATGCTAGTAGCAATAGTTTAATGCGATTGGTGACGCTCCAACTCCATTTTTGCTTTTCTTTAAAAAATAATAATGGAGAATAGAAATGTCATAGTTTTCCAGATGATTAAGTGCCAAACACTCCTGCACATTTCTGGTATCTAACATAGCTTGCTGATTGCTTTCAAGTCCTTTATGGAATTGTCTTTTTCCTGTCAGTCTGCCTTAGAATCATTAAATCTGAATTATATGTGACTTCTGAACTCATCCTGGTTCAACTCCATCATGTTAGACATAAGCAGTCTGATGGTAAGAAAGATGAAACAAATAACCATAACCTCCTAGTTGGTCAGTGCTCACCTGGAACTTGAACCTGGGTTCTCAAGTTACACTATGTTACAATTCTCTTCCAACCACCTGCTCTTCTTGCAGTTTGGGTCATGTTCTCACTATCAAATCTTTTATGCCATAAAAGTTTTTTTTTTTTTTTAATGAGATGTACTCTTTTTTTTTTTTAATGTTTATTATTTTGAGAGAGAGTGGGGGGAGGGGCAGAATGAGAGAGAGTGAGATAATCCCAAGCAGGCTCTGTGCTGTCAGTGCAGAGCCTGACACAGGGCTGGATCTCAGGAACCATGAGATCATGACCTGAGACGATATCAAGTCTAACACTTAACCAGCTGAGCCACTGAGGCACTCCGGCCATAAAGGTTTGATGTTGCTTCCATATTTTAGTGTAAATGCTACAATGAACATAGGAATGCATATGTGTTTTCAAGTTAGTGTTTTCATTTCCTTCAGTTAAAGACCTAGAAGTGCTGGATTGTATGTGGTACACACACACACACACACACACACACACACCACATATACACACAGATACATATATACATATATACACAATGAATATTACCCAGCCATATAAAATAATGAAATCTTGTTGTTTGAGACAACATGGGTGGACCTAGAGGGTATTATGCTAAGTGAAATAAGTCAGACAGAGAAAGACAAATACCATCTGACTTCACTTATAAGGTGGAATCTAAAAAAAAAATAAACAAACCAAACAAATAGAAACAGACTCATAGAAACAGAGAACTGATGGTTGCCAGAGGGGAAGGGGTGAGGAGGATGGACAAAATAGGTGAAAGGAATTAATAAGTACAGTCTTCCAATTATAAAATAAATAAAACACAGGGATGTATACAACATAGGGACTACAATCAATAATATTGTAACAAATTTGTATGGTGACAGATGGCAACTAGACTTGTTATGGTGACCACTTCATAATGCATATAAATATCAAATCATTATGTTGTATACCTGACACTGAAACAACACACTGTTGTATGTCACTTATTTTTTAATTAAACATTCTTTTAAAATTTAAAAAAGGTTTGGGGACACCTGGGTGGCTCATTTGACTAAGCGACCAACTCTTGATTTTGGCTCAGATCATGATCTTATGGTTGGCAAGATCAAGCCCTGCGTCTGGCTCTTTGCTGACAGCGCACAACCTGCTTGGGATTCTCTCTCTCCCTCTCTTTGCCCCCTCCCTGCTCACACCTTCTTTCTCTCTCTCTCTCTTTCTAAAAATAAAGACACTTTAAAAAAAAAGGCATTGTTGTTGAAGGTATGAATTAAGTAAACCAGAAAATAGCTCATTCTGCCCAAGAAATTTTTTTGAAAAATTTTAACTTCTGGTAAAAATGTAACAATAAACATACACATACCTTTTACCTAGGGTCATCAATTCTCAATATTTACTCTTTCTTTCTTTCTCTTTCTTTCTTTCTTTCTTTTCTCTCCCTTTCTCCCTTTCTCTCTCCATCTCTACATACATATATACCCATATATGAGACATATACATATATTTATACATATACACATGTATATATGCACATATATATTCAAAAGTTTATATAAATATATTTTCTCTGACACTGACAAATGTTTCAGACATCATGAAAATTCACCTCTAGGTACTTTATTATGTTTTTCCTCCTCCCCCCTCTTCCAAATTCTCTTACTTTACAATAATACAGTTATTACACTTATAAAATATAAACTGATACAATATTATTATTTACCATCTATATTCAAATATTGTTTTTATTCTAGTAATGTATCTTATATCTATTTCTTTTTCCTTCCAATTCAGTATCCAATCAAGGATCAACATTGCTTTAGTTATCATTTCTCTTTAGTCCTCTTGCATCTAGTAGAATTCTACATTTTTTTTTTCTAAAAGTCCTTCATGACATTGACATTTTTGAAGACTCTAAGCCATTTGTTTTGCTGTTTGGATTTGTCTGATTTTTTCCTCATGATTAGCATCAGGTTAAAGCTTTTTTGGCAGGAACATCACCGAAATGGTATTGCATCATTCTCAGTGCATTAGTTCAAGAAGTTCATCACTGGTTCACCTAGGTAAGGTGATGCGTAATTGACAAAAGTCTGTTAAGCAGTTAAATATTATCTAGATTCTAAGGTTGTTGTACAGCACCTATCAGATTGTCTACATGTTTCAGTTTTATACTCTGTATATATTAAAAATTTAAAACACTGGTTACATAGTGAAATATCCCATTTTTAGTATCTTATATTGTATCCTCAAGACTAAATTTTTTGAATCTTCACTTCCTTCATACCACAGATTAATATATTCTGAAGTTTGCAATTCATTATTTGTATGCTTCCGCTTCCTAACAAGAGATTTTTCAGTATTTCTTACATGCTTTCACTTGCTATTATGGTGGAAAGCATGTCCTTCAAGATCATTTCTTTGCATTACCATTTTTGCTAACCCAATAAAATTAAGTATCACTAAAGGGCTAATATCTTGACCATTGTTGCAGTCATGACATATTAGGATTCTCAACCCACTAATAATATGTTTTCATAAGTATAATATGCAGAATATGCATAATGAAGTAAGTTGTGTTCTGTTAATGTTGCATTAAACATTGAGAAATTCATTAATAACATTATGTTAAAGTGTAAGTTTCTGATTAACAATAAGCATAGGCATTGAAAACACCAAGAAGTATTGCCTTCTTTTCAGAGTACAAATACAAGCACTTTGACATCTTCTGAAGTATTGCCATGGGGAATTAATTATCTCTTGTTGGTGTTATATTTTGACTTGTACTTAGTCTAACTGAATTATGTTTACTTGAATCTGATAACTTGAAGTTTTGATAAAAGACAGCTCTTTAAGATTACTTGCAATCTCCTTTCAATACCATGTTGCCTTAGATAACCTTGTTTGGCAGTGTTTCATTAGGAGTACCCGGCACCATTTGGACCAAAGGAAGTTATTCCAAAAAAATAAAGAAAGAAAGGCATCCCTAACAGCTTGGGTGTTTAATCTTGCATCACACTAATTCCTTTGCCAAGATGGCTATCTTTCATTCAGGCTGCTTGCCATTGTACATTTCATGTGTCAGATTGAATCCACTCTTCAAAACTGACACATTTTTCTTGATCTCAGAGATTGATCAACATTTTCAAATAGGATAAGAAATTAATACTTTTTTCAGAGTAATTTTTTTCTCTTTGTCCAGTAAAGTCTGGAACTCTAAAAAGGACTCATTTGTTAGTAAAATATGATAAATTCTGTCTTTATACTGTGACCAGAAAAATGAAAATACCATAATGGAAGTGTTTTTGCCTGTTGTTTCTAAGTAAAGGTTGCCAGTAATTTTTATTTATTGTAATTGTTATTATGATTATTATTATTACTGTTTTCTTCCATCATCCTATTTGCTAATATACCTCATTGAAGGAAGGGCATTAAGTAAGGCCATATGGGGAACCCACTCACTGTTTCATGCTTCTTGTAATGCATACATGTATCATTGGCAAATACAATGCCATCCCCAATAGTCACATTTCTGCATGGCTACCAGGGATGTTCTTCTGTGGGTGTTAATTAAGGAAGAATCACCACAACCACAGCTTCTTAACAACCTTGTCAGCTTCTAATAAAGTATTTCTAAAACATAATGTTCCCGTGTGATGTAACCCCATAAATGAATTGAAACAGTCTTAGAATAATTTAATTTCATAATTTGGAAGGGTTATTTAGTCTAATGCTTCTTAGACCTGAGAGATAATCAGAATTATCTGGGGAACTCTTTTAAAATACATATTATCCAACCTCAGACCCACTGAATCAATATCCCCAGGAACCTGTGTTTAATTTGTAAAATTTGTTAAGCCTTCTAAGTAAGTTAGGGATGACATAAGGTCTAGCTCAATGTGCACAACCTTTTTTTCACGTCATAGCTCACACAGAAAGTTATATTAATACGGCACATTTGGAAGAAGGGCTGGGGCACCTCCGGAGATCCAGGCTCCAACCAGTTGCACCCAGGCTGGAAGGAGCAATATCTCGGCCCATCTATAACACACCTTTGTATAACACAAATCTAGCTTTCTGACAAACCAGATTAGGTAACAGGAAACTTTAGCAGTAGAAAACAGACTAGAGGAGGCTTACTTGCACAGCAGCACCATCATTCAACTCTACAATTGCTTCTCTTTCTGTTTTGCCTTAAGAGAGAGAGAATGCTATTAAAAGGATCCAAAGAGAGATTTAGAGCTGATGAAGAGTGTTAAGAATGTGTACTTATTAGACTTCTTCCCTTAAACAGTGGTAGAAACAGAGTTCACATTTGCAAAATTAAAAAAAAAATAATTTATCTGATCTCCTTCTATATATTTGGATTCTGCTTTCCATTGAAGGGCTGCATTTTCAAACAGGGTCTCTCCACATAACCTCCAGATGGTCACTGGCAGCTCTTAATGGGCCTAGAAAAGGAAAGAAAGGTGATGTCCATATTGAAGAGATGTTAGGTACACCACTGTGATGTTTGTACTGAATGGAGAATATGTTATTTCTCATCATTTGATACCAGTTTACGCAAAGCCATGTGGCTAATAAGGACAGATTAAAGCTGTCCTTGAGTTTCTAGATAACAAAATTGATTGGGGTCCTAGAACAGCAGTGGCTTACGGGAGGTTTCTCACTCAAAAGATTTACACTCTACTAACTCAACACTAACTCTAGTGTATTTCCAAGATTAGGTTACATGTATTATAATATTATTATAAATTTATTTGTGCTTTAAGTTTTTGTTTATTTCATATAACATTGGTTCCTTAAGTGAGAACATTTTTATTATAGAAAAATAGAAATATTTGAGTATTTTAATATTATAGAAAAATATTTTATTATGATAAAATAGAAAACATGCCCCATGTTGTCTGATTTTATGGAACACAAGGCTGTAATTAACCCATCAATATTTTCCTTGTGGTTACTCACCCAAATTAAAAGTAATTAACAAATAAATGGAATACTGAGGTTTATGAAGACCACTTCTACAGACATGAATGTGAAGTAGCATTAGACATTACTTGACCTGACAAAGTCTTCAGTGGATAAATAATCGAGCTGCTTTTAAAGGAATCGTCATCGGGGCGCCTGGGTGGCTCAGTCGGTTAGGCGTCCGACTTCAACTCAGGTCACGATCTCATGGTCTGTGAGTCCATGAGTTCGAGCCCGGCGTCGGGCTCTGGGCTGATGGCTCGGAGCCTGGAGCCTGCTTCCAATTCTGTGTCTCCCTCTCTCTCTGCCCCTCCCCCATTCATGCTCTGTCTCTCTCTGTCTCAAAAATAAATAAACGTTAAAAAAAATTCTTTAAAAAAATAAATAAATAAAATAAAGGAATCGTCATCATAGGTCACCATGTCTGGAAGACGCCCCCAGAAGGAGACTCCTAAACTCACTAGGCCCTCTTCAAGGGCACAGCCTGTACACAGGAGTGAGAGCAAATCAGGGGACCCTTAATGAATCAGAATTGTCTGAGTTTGGTTTTTGCCATGATAATCCTGTACAGGACAGTACAGAACATAATTTGTATAAATATATCTAATAGAATAGAATACCTATGATGACTCACAATGCATAAACAAATTATTCTTGATTACTGAATTTAAGCTGTATTTTTAGAGACTTATAATATCAATATTTATGATGAATTCTAGTTTATTATTGTTACTTGAAGTATTTTTGCAAAGCATATATTAATTGAAAGTGTTCTGGGGCACCTGGGTGGCTCAGTCAATTGAGCATCCAACTTCAGCTTAGATCATGATCTTACAGGTTGTGGGTTTGAGCCCCTGCATCAAGCTCTGTGCTGACAGCTCAGAGCCTGGAGTCTGCTTCAGATGCTGTGTCTCCCTCTCTCTCTGCCCCTCCTCACTCATGCTCTTTCTCTCTCTCAAAAATAAACATACATTAAAAAAATTAAATTAAAAAAAAGAAAATATTCTTATGGAAACCAACAAACACTAGTGAGCTCTGTTTTAAAATTTCACTCCTAAGCAAGCCCTCCTTTGGGTTTTGCCTGTGCCACTCCAGATTTACTAGGAAGATCCAGAATCCAATCCCAACAGAATGACTTTAGTTAAGCCATTACAGTTTTCTAAACTTCAGTTTCATCTTCTATAAAACGTGATCCATAATTATAATAACTATAATATTAACTGCATCACAGGATTAAAATAATAAAATTGTACATGACCTGATTCTTGTTTGGTACCATGTATAGCATGAATTTATTTTATATATTAACATTATAATAAACTATAAATATTCTTGAAATAAGGCCCCATCAGAAAAAATCATCAACATATATTTGAGGATATAAAAGACATCTTTATTTTATTTTAGTTTCATTAATACTTTAAACACAGCACTTTAGCAGTTGCAAGCATATCACAAATGCATTAATTTATGTTATTCTTCAAAAATCCCATGAGACAAACTACTCAGGAGACTGGAATAGATTAAGATTGAGTGATTTTCTCACAGTCATTAGGTTTTTACAAGTCACATGCTGCTATTACCGCATGGCTCTATCACCCAAGGTTCTATAGGTCCTACATTTGCTCTGAAATGAAGCAACACAGCTCCTAGAAAAGTATCATCAATGTTGTTCATCTAATAATATCATATTATATAATAATGTAAAGCTTCTCTATTAAATGTATTTTTTTTCTTAAGATGTGTTAAATAAATTAGATTTCCCTGGTTTATTTATTGTAATCTAGTCACATTTAGCATGAGAGTGGGCACCCTTGTTTTGTTCTTGATCTTAGAGGCAAAGTTTTCAGCCTTTCACCATTGAGTATGATATTAGTCATGTGGGCTTGTCATTTATAGCCTTTATTATGTTGAGGTATGTTCCTTCTATACTTAATTTGTTGAGAAGTTTTATTATGAATGAATGTTGAATTTTGTCAAATCCCTTTTCTGCATCTATTGAGATGATCATATAATTTTTATTTTTTATTCTATTAATATTATGAATCACATTTATTGATTTCCATATGTTGAACCATCCTTGCATTTCCATTATGAATACTACTTGATCATGGTCCATGATACTTTTAATATGCTGTTGAATTTGGCTTGCTAGTATTTGGTTGAGAATTTTTGCATCTATATTAATCATGGATATCGGCCTATAGTTTTCTTTTCTTTTCTTGTAGTGTCCTTATCTGGCTTTGGCACCAGAAAAATATTGGCTTCATAAAATGAGTTTGGGAGTGTTCCTTCCTCTCCAGTTTTTTGGAAAAGTCTGAGAAGGATTGGCATGAATTCTTCTGCAAATGCTTAATAAGATTCATCCGTGAAACCATCTGGTCCTGGGCTTTTCTTTGTTAGGAGAATTTTGATTACTGATTCAATCTTCTTACTCAGTTCTGTTTAAATTTTCTATTTCTTGATGATTCAGTTTGGGGAAGTTGTATTTTTCTAGGAATATTTTCATTTCTTCTAGGTTGTCCAGTCTATAGGTATAGAGTTGTTCATAGTAGTATCTCATGATCCTTTGCCTGTTGATCATGATGTTATTCATTTATTTTTCTCACCCAGAACACCTAAAACTCTGTATTAAAAACAAACAAGCAACACTAAAAACTTATATAAAGCCTGTCTTGGCTGTCAGTAAGGTAATGGAAACAAAGGTGGCCAGAAATTATAAGAAAGCATGATCCCCTAGGTGTAAACCAGTGTTATAATCTGCTATTGCTTGAGGCACCAGCCAACCCTAGAGGCTAGAATCTATGTTGTAAATTGTCAACTACAAAGAAGTGACAGGATACAAAGCTCTAGGAGGATGGAAGTTCAGATTCATGTCTTGAATTAAGACCCAGGGTTCCCAAAAGTGTGGAGCAATAGGAGCTTTTATGCCCGGTTGAGAAGAGTATAAATTCATGCATACATTTAAGAAAACTAACATTAACTAAAAAGCTGGTCATGTTTATATCCCACAATGGAGTATGATCCCTCTTAAATATTCACCTCAAGGAAAATCTTACTTATATGCATAATGGAGACATATAAAATAATGTCCATAGCCACATTGTAGTTTAACAGCCCCCCCACTTGAAACACACCAAATATCCACCAGTGGTAAAATGGGTAAATAAATTGTCCTCTATTTAATGTGCTGCTCCTTTTTTTTATTAGTGTCAAATAAGCAGATATTGATTGATAGATGTCAGTAACAATAGCAGTCTTCCACCATACAGAAAATCATTACAAATTGTTTTTGTGAAATATATATTTAAAAAGTACAAGCAATTGTTTAGGTGTTACCACCTAGCACTTTTCAAGTGCTGATAAGGTGCCAAAATGCTTGTTAGTGTTCTGATTCTCTTTTCACATTCATGAAGGGATTCACATGTTGAGAAATGAGAATCAATGACATCTTCTTTCTCATCACAATCACCAATTCTCCTCCTACCCCTTGCCATAACAGCTCCTTGTAAGGATGACTTTTAAGTAAAAAATAAAGACAATTTAAAAACTTGGAAAAAATTTTAAAGCATTATGGACAGTTTTTAATGCAATTTTTCAGCAGGAAACCCCAAACATAAAGTAAATTACAAAGAAAACCATTATTAAGTAAATTTTTCTATGTAACAACATTTATACTTCTGATCTATTCATATCTCTCCTATAAATGACAATTTCTATAACATCATAGGATATAAACACATGTATTCTTAGCAGTGTAATATGCCACCATTTACACAGATATGACTGGGTGTTGTGTGTGTGTGTGTGCATGTGCATGTGCGTGTGTGTGTGTGTGTGTGTGTGTGTGTGTGTTTATCACCAGGCTCCATAGCTTTCCTGCCTGTTCACTACATATCTTTCTCTATAACTGTTCTTTCTCCTCACAGGGTTTCTAGCTCCTACTTTTCACCATAAAGTTATCAATATCTTCTTGGGTTCACTTCCTTCTGTAAAGAACTTAGAATTTATAGCCCATCACATGAAACACACTCAAGTCAAGATATTTGCTTCATTAACTTACCCTATAGAATATCTATGATATTTGCCTGGCAAAATTACAAATCTATATCCATCTGATTCTCCTGTGATTCTGAACTCTGCTGAGAAATTCGTTCAACCATTTGAACCATTGAAAATAGCTGGTCTCCAACTCTGGGCCCTCAGTGCTGCTCAGTAATAATTTATATTTTCCTAGTGAGGTCTTTTTCAGTTTTCCACAGTGACAATTTCAGATCTCCCATTCTCCTCGCACCTCTGAGCCCATCACATCCATTTCACTCAGAGCAGATGACCTCATCCCTTAATAGACAGAGACTGTAGAAGGCATCAGATTAGAAGTCTCTCAACTTCTTGCCATTAAAGCTATAAATTACCTCTACCTATCTACCTTCTTTACTTTGAGCATTTTGCAAGGAAAGTAGCATGATTTCTCTTGTACAAATTGAACTTCACTGTGCTCTGGCACCCAGCTTCTTCATCTATTTGGGCAAGTTAATCCAATCAATCACCAACTCTATGACTGCCACTCCTCCTTCTTGTATATCCAGATTCTTTGTTGTAATGGATCCTTCTCTTGAATATTTAAGGATAGGTTCCATTGTGTAATGGGGAGCACTCTGGACTGAATATTTAAGGATAATCATCTTTTAAAAGTAGCTCTTAATTTTCATTCTCACATTCCTCCTCCAGCTAATGCCAACTTGGTCGTTCACTGAGAGTCATATTACTACATTCTTTGATTCCCCAGCTCTCACCTTTATCACCATTCTTTGGTATTCTATTCATCCTTTTCTTCCTCTCTCCATATCCTAACCATACACATTCTTGGAATGCTATTTTGGTTCCTTTCTTTCTCTCCACTCCATACTCTTTGCTTATGTGATCTCTTCTTTCAGGGCTTTAACAAGCATTTAAGTAGAGATTATGCCCAAATCCTCAACCTAAATAAAATCTGTACATCTTCTCTATCTGGAAGACCAAGAACACTTCAGTTCAGTCTGTCCATAACTTAATTTAATATCTGCACAAGCAAAGCTGAGTTTTCATTCTTTATCCTCACAGAATGGTATCACCCTCTAACCAATTATCCAGGCAAGAAATTGCTCTTCATCTCTACAGCCATTCACTAGTACAAGTTATTGTAATTTCCTTCCAGAATTGTAGATAAAACCCCTGACTGGCTTTTATGCATCTAGTATTGCCATTCTTCAGATATTCATACTGAAGCCAGAGTAATCCTTCCAAAGAGTGCATCTACTCCCATCACTCCCCCATCTGAAACCTCTGTCTCCACACTGACCTCTAATATAATCCTAACTCATTTTCAGAGTTTACAAAGTCCTGAATGATGTGATTCAGGCAGCTTCCTCTCACATTACCTTCTCTTTATAGTCTATAATAAACTTTTAATTTTTCATTTCTAAGGTGTGTAATGTATCCCTTTACCTCTGAAGCTTTATAAGCTATTCTTCAGTGTGGAATAAGTTTTCCTCAGTGACCCACAGAAAACTAGCCTTCTCCTCTGAAAGCACATATTGCATTGTAGGATTACCTCTTTTCTTGCCTGTGCCTTCTGATAAAGGTCCTGGGACAAAAGCCAGGCAAAGCTTGTTTAACTCCATATCCCTAGCACCTACCAGAATCTCTGTCATATAGCTGGCCACTCAACCTACACTTGTAAAATGGAATCTAACCTGCCTGGTTCTTTCTATAACACCATATTTCTGAGTTTAAATATACATATTAGGTATTAAATAAATGATTATTAAATGGGTGCTTATTGAAAGTTCTTTTTCTAGACCAACTGTGACTGAAATAATCTCATTTCAGGTTACAGACATAATATTTTTCCTTAGCTAATTCAAACTCTGTCAGGTGGCTCATAGGCTTTTCCTTCCTTATGTTAAAAAGAAAAGATATATACCTTGTCATGTCAAAATCTGCGTAATCAAATATATCCACTCTCCTCCTTTCTGGGATCTTCCTTTTTAAACTATATTCATTTGCTCATTCAGACTCTTTCTTCCAGTTACATTTTATGTTTTTGTTAATTTTACCTACATCCAAGTTGTACTTGCCAATTTACCCATATCCATGTTATACCCCTGATTTAGATGATTAGAAAATAAAGGACCTGGATCAATCTAAAGAAGAGGAAAGGGCCCAGAAAATCTAAAAATTGAGGTTTTCTTTACAATATTGTGAATTTCTTGAGGAAAAAGCTATGTCTTATATATTTCATATTCTTAAGACCCAACGATTGTCAAGCTTATATTAGTTGTTAAACAAATGTCTGTTGAATGACTATCGGTTTAATGTCCTTGAATTTAGACTAGTTTCTGTTGGGTGACCCTCGTCAAGTTATATTTCAAATGAAAGGAAGATCAATTGATTTTAAAGTCTTTCTAAGTTCCAAAGTCTAAAATGCTATTATTTCAATTCTCTACAATATGACCTTCCCTGCTTTACAATTTAACATTTTCTCTTTGTAGAGCTCTGATGGAGGAAAAGGAATTGTTCATCAAACAAATGTTGGAGTAAAATGAATCTATTATAATTTAACCAGATATTAATTTCACAAACTCTTTTCCCACTGTAATTCAATCTTTGTGGGATGGGGTTAGTATATTAGAAGATGATGCTGGTGATGATGATTTGAACTGGCTTACTGATTGTAATGAGCTTGTGATTTTGTGGTATTTGGAGTAAAATTTAATTAACACATTTAGAAGCAAAAAAATTGAATACTAAAGTTTTTATATGTAATGTATGTGAAATACCGAAATCCTTAGTAAATATTAGAACTTAATTTGGAACACACTATTTTTCCACATACAATGTAACAATACAAGGGGGTCTAAATTATTGCATTTATTTTAGATAGACATTTGCTTTTTAGTCTATGCTGGTAGTAGAGCTATGTAACCATGGGAAGCACCTTCTCTTGTTGGCAGGGCAACAAAATCACCAAGATGCTAGTTTATAATTGTGAGCTTGAAGAAATGATAGGAACATTCATATTCTGAGCAATCCCCAGGGTAACCATGGATAAATTGAATATACAGACATCCACAGAGTTGCTAGGTGTGTTTGGTGGAAAATGCATCTTCATGTCGTTTCTATGGCAATCATAAATAAATCTAACTACTCTGAAATCAACAGAGCAGCTGCCCATACAAACACATATGTTCAACAAAATCTGGAGAGTTTCAGAATACATCAGTAGTTTGGTTCTAGGCAGGCTTGTTTACAATAAGAGAGTAAGTTATTTAGTAACATTCACTTCCTATGTCAACTCCTAAAGCATCATTTTAGATTTGACTTTGTTCATGTTCAATAAGGATTTTAAAGAGAGGACTGATGAAGTTAATCTCCAAGTAGAAGGACTGGCTGGCTCACTATTGTCTCCATTTACCAATCTAAGAAATGGGGGAGGAAGGGTGAGAAATGGATCCTTTGGGGAAAAAAAGGTAATTGGTCCAGCACTCATTTCATTCAACAACAAAACAACTATTTATTATTATTACTCTTGTTATTATCTTGTTAATATAAGACAAACTTTATGTTAATTACATTATAGCTTATTTATTCCTCACAACAACTCTATGAATTATGTGGTATTGTTACTCCATTTCATAGAGAAAAGATAGGCCCAGAGCAATTAAATGATTTGTCCAGGTCACACAGCTAGTTAGAGGAAAACTAGGATTTGAACACAAGCAAGCTTTTAGAATTTATGATTGAGAAAACTTTTCCAAGTGGTACATAAAAACTTAATGCTAGCAAAGAGAAGATTGTACCTTTGTTTACCTAAGACTAAAAAACAGTTGGCATAATGAAAAACAAAGTAAAGTTAAAAAAAAAAACCAATATATTGTAACAAATATTTGCAGCTCACAATGAAGTGTTTATTTTGATAATATATAGAATATTTGTAAGTCAATAAGAGAAATATCACACATCTAATGGAAAATAAGAATAGATATAAATGGACAGCACATAAAAAAGAAACACAATTAGTTCTTAAATATATGAAATAATGCAAATATCACTCTTAGTACAAGAAATGCAAATTAAAACTATGTAAAAATTTTTTCTCACCTAACAGACTGGAAAAGATCAAAAAGGAATAATAAAGTGGATTGACAAAGGTGTATGAAAAAGGCATTCATATATTGTTGGGAAGAATATGAATAGGTAAAACCATATGGTAAATAATCTGGCAATTACTATCAAAATTACAAATTCATGAACACTTTGACCCAGATATTCTCCTCTAGGAATTTATAGTGAACATATATATATTTGTACTTCCATTTCTCATTGCAGCAATAGAAAATACTGTGCACAGCATAAATATCTATCAGTGTGGAACTGGTTTGGGTAAATTGCTCTAAAGGCATACAATGGGATGTTATATCTAATACTTTGTAACCGTTAGTATCCCTATTCCTGGTGTTGCTTGGGACACTAAGGCTGGGTATTTACTTGACCTCATTCTGTTTTCTCCTCATTAATCACCTGATTTCCTGCCTCTCATGGGCTAAGAGTCCCATCTGTAACTCTAGTTCACTTGACCAGGCCTTGATATTCTGCCCATTTCTTTTCCTCAGAAGATACATGCTCTCCTAAGGTAAAGCCATCTCCATGGATGTGACAAAAGCATGCACACCAACTCAAAATGGTTTTCCAGCTGCAACACACCCCAGGCTAATCACTTGACAAATAGGACTATGGTGTCTTTTTAGGACACTGGGCACCATTAATCTCCAAATACTCCTTTTTTTTTTTTTTCTTTCTGGATGCAAAGTCTTAATCCCTTTACATATATTGAATAGTACTAGATTTGTTCTTCAAGAGGATTATTTCAGTTTCCATTTAAATGTGCAAAAAATGTTGATTTCATATTCATGTGTTCAATAAACCTTTATTGCATACTTAAATATATCATATATAAGGCATGATACTAAGTTGGGGGATGCAAAGAAAGAAGAATAGAATAGAGTAGAGTGAAGTGGAATGGAATAGAATGGAATGGAATGGAATAGAACAGAATGACCTAGCAGTCCAAGAAGGAGAAGGGATAGCACAATATGTGCTATAATCGAAGTGTTCCAGGTCAGTGGAAAAGGGTGCTTAATTTAACCTAGCAGATGAGAGGTGGGGGCACCAAAGTCTTCAGAGAACAAGTGAAAGTTGAGCAGGGATTGGGAGCAGAAAGGTAAATGGATAAAAGAGAGAGATTAGAGTAGACTTTCTAAGATACTTTCATATAAATTACTTAACAGAATGTTTACAAGTCTGAGAGATTTCTTGTTGCTTAAAGTGCGCTAGCTGGTGACATATAGTAAATGTTATCTGCTTAGTTATTTTAGTCTTCAAGAGCATTCACATTGAAGCAAAATGAAACCTTTGTTCTTTTTAGAGCATAATAGAGTGTTTGTTGATATTGAGTTTTTGTTCTTTTTTTTTTTAAACTGATGACAACCATGAATAAGTTCTCTCGCTGAAACTACATTATCAATTTTACGTAGACAGAAACGTAATTATTGAAGATGGATTTTAGCCAGGCCACCTGAATTAATAACCAGCCTAAATCTTCTTGCTCTGGGAGAGGGTAGAACAAAACTGTTTATTGACCACAAATGGTCATGACCTTTGCTATCTTCCGCACTCAAAATACCACAGGAGGAAATCATCTGAAACACTCTGACATTTAAACCAAGTGAGAAATACATGTATATGATTTATGAGGACAAGCTAACACTTCTCCTAACTTGCATTACTATTTTTTAGATACTATGATTAAAATATGCCTATTTAATATTTCCAGAAAAGTACTAATTTTTGTTCTTTAATCCACTTTGGTCCCATGAAAATTTACCTCGTTTTGGTTTTTATGTTTTTTTTTTTTTTTTAATGACAGGTAGACATAAAAGAGAAAATGCCCAAATTCTCACTTTGCAGTCATGTATAGTGGCTATTCATACTTGGCTGGAGAAACGCATTCTCAGTAAGCATATTCACCCAATGGTCTATTCATAGCTTTGGTTATATTTGCTATTGCTAGAGCCAAAATGACCCAGATGAATCTCCTCTAGCATTTTATTTAACTCTACTTTGATTGTAATGACAGAAATACAATTCAAAGTAACACAAATAATGAGGAAATTTATTCACCAAACCGTTATAAGAACAAAGAATAGCTGGTCTTGGGGAAGTAGAAACCAGGAATTTGAATGCCATCAGGACTCTTCCTGGGTCTGTCATTTCTATTTTCCTTTGAGTTTCAGCTTTGTCATTCAGTCTGGCACCTCCATGTGACTGGGATATGGTCCACGGGTAGGAAAAAAACTATCCCTTAGTTTCATTTAGAAATATCCCAAGAAGGGCATTGATAAGCCGAAGTTAGCTCATAACTATCCACACATTGGGTCAGAAAACTAGGGCTGGAACTGACAGGGAGAAATCATTTCCAAACAGAAGGAGATGCTGTTGCCATGGGAAGCAAGAGTACTGAGCTGACAAAACTGTCAACAGTCTGTAGGAGTGAGACTTATTACACATTACAATTATATTTGTTCAAACTGTAAAAATAATTCTGTAGGATTATCTTTTTTCATTTTCATACACAAAAAAAGCAGTGAGGTTACAGAGTTGCTTGAGGACAGCTGTAACATTAAGGACAAAATTTGTTGATTTGCTATTTATTGAGGGATATTAACTCCTCTGCAAAGTATAATGGTGCATGTTAGTGTGAACACCAAGAAATTTTTGAAAACCATAAATTGTTTTCACATTTTTAGTCTTCTGGTAGTTATTATCTATGAAAGCAAACGAACTTGAAAATATACAGGAAAGAATAAAATCATTGGAGAAAAGACCTATTTTAAAACAAAACTCACTGTAATGAGTCATTCTTTGCCAAATTCCTTTCTAAAAAAATACGTCTTACAAATAAGTAAGTCAACGCTTTATTTGCTGGGAAAAACCAATTCACCATCCACTCATTTATAATTGAGTGAGTGTTTGTTGCATAATCATAAAGAGACATAATTTTAAAAAGTAGAAATTTTGCCAAGAGGGCATTTGGAGAAATATGGGCAATTGCAATTCAAAAGAGAATGAAACATACTTCCAGCTAGAAAGATTCAGGAAGACTTTGATGAATGAAGAATATCACAATATATTGTCCATGGTAATTTTTATTGTCATAAGTCTTCTTTTTATATCTAATATGAAGGAATTATAAGATTCCAAAATAGAGGGCAGACATGTGAGTATAATCTGTGCACCCAAGTCATCCTTGACTTGGCAAGGATCCATCCTTGACATTTCTGCTGTTCATATTTCTCTTTCCCTAACTTCTGTTTTTGAAGAATTGTCATTGGTGATTGAGAGAGGAGGGTGGAAATATTTTTTTGACATACTTGAAATATGTTCACTAGGTTGATTTAAAAACACATTTTCAGGTTCAATTCACACAAGCACATACAAGGATATAAATATGCATTATTCATTTGTGAAGTAGTTATTGAGAAAGTACCATATTCATTCATTCATTTATTCATTCAACAAATATTTAATGAGGATTTGAGAATATGTTAGTAAACAAGACAAATATATGAAAATAAAGTAAAGCATGGTCTTTACTTTAGCAACCAGAAGTTTTCAATTTAATTGGAAAAACAGGGCATATGCACAATAAATAATTATAGAATAGTATACACAGGTTTGGATGTGGAAATGAATTAGCTGAGTGCATGCAATTATGCAATTACAGGACTGTGAAACACAATTCATTATTTTAAAAACATATTTGATTACGAGTAGATGAATATTAAACTGGTACCCAAGAAAATATTCCTTCCAGTTAAACTCATCATCAGTATCTCTTGCCTGTTGTTGAAGCTTAACTGATGCAACTTAGTTCTTTCCTCCATGATTCTCTATCTCAGAAATCACTCAAATGTCCCAGCTAGACAGCAGAGCTCACTCTTAACACCTACTCTGCACATACCTCTTGTATCTCTAAGGCCTTATACTTGCTAAATTTTCCCCAAGTATCATTTTCTCCATTTTCGCAACCTTTCTTATCAACTTCTCTTATGACCTGTTATAAAGACTAGCGCAATATCTTTCTTACTGTTCTTGTATCCTTTCCAGCCATATTTCATCATTTCTTTACTAGGCAACCAACATGAGCTTAAAAAGCTGAAATCATACCTACACCCTTCTGCGACTTCCCTTTGCCCTTTGTATTGAGACCAAATTCTTTATCACAGTTAAAAATTCCCTTGGCCTGACCCCCTCCGGCTTACAACATTCTCCTCTTGCTGTCTTCACATTAGCTACATCTGGTTCCTCTCAGGTCCTAGAGTATCTGATACCACCCCTTGCCACTGGACTTTGCCAGGCGGTACTCTCCAGATTTTCTTTACCCATCTCTGTTTACCCTGTCTGCTAAATCTCGCATAACTCTAATGCCTGCTCATCTTGTATATCTCAGGTTATTTCTTTTCCTCAGGAAAGTCTTCCTTGACTACTTCCCACCAAGAGTTGCTATGTACCTTTCTTCTAAGCTCTTATTATAATTTAAATTTGTTTCTTGTGATTATTTTATCAATATCTAACTATTAGAATGTAAGATCTAATAAAGATAGGGACTACTTTTCTTGTTAACTTAGCAAGCATAGTGCTTCTTATACTGTTTGTTGAATTATTCGACAAAGCAGGAAAGAATATCCAATGGAAAAAAAAACAAGTTGAGAAAACTGGACAGCAACATGCAGAGAATGAAACTGGACCACTTTTTTAACACCATACACACAAAAAAAGTCAAAATGGTTGAAAGACCTAAACACGAGACAAGAAACCAACATAATCCTCAAGGAGAACACGGGCAACAACCTCTTTGACATCGGCCATAGCAACCTCATACTAGACACACCTCCAGAGGCAAGGGAAACAAAAGCAAAAATGAACTATTGGGACTTCATCATGATAAAAAGCTTCTGCACAGGGAAGGAAATAATCAACAAAACTAAAAGGCAACATTCAGAATGGGAGAAGATATTTGCAAATGTCATATCTGATAAAAGGTTAGTATCCAAAATCTATAAAGAACATATCAAACTCAACACCCCAAAACAAATAATCCAATTAAGAAATGGGCAGAAGATGGGCACCTGGGTGACTCACTCAGTTAAGTGTCCAACTCTTGGTTTCAGCTAGGTCATGATCTCATGGTTTTTGGTTTCAAGCCCTGCGTGGGCTCTGCACTGAGCGTGGAACCTGCTTGGGATTCTTTCTCTCTCCCCCTCTCTCTCTGCCCCTTCCCCACTTGTGTTCTCTCTTTCTCTCTCTCTCAAAAAATAAACATTTAAAAAATGGGTAGAAAACATGAGTAGTCATTTTTCCAAAGAAGACATCCAGATGGCTAACAGACATGAAAAGATGTTCAACATCGCTTATCATCAGGGAAGTACAAATCAAAATTATAATGAAATATTACCTCACACCTGTAAGAATGGCTAAAAAAACAAATGTTGGCAAGGATGTGGAGAGAGGGGAGCCCTCTTACAATGTTAGTGGGAATGAAAACTGGTGTATCCACCCTGGAAAACAGTATGGAAGTTCCTCAAAAAGTTAAAAATAGAACTACCCTATGACTCAGAAATTGCACTACTAGGTATTTACCAAAAGGATACAAAAATATAGATTGGAAGGGGCACATGCACCCCAATGTTTATATCAGCATTATCAATAATAGTCAAACTCTGGTAAGAACCCAAATGTCCATCTACTGATAAAGAAGATGTAGTGCGTGCGTGTGTGCGTGCGTGCGTGTGTGTGTGTGTGTGTGTATATATATATATAATGGAATATTACTCAGTGATGAAAAAGGAATGAAATCTTGCCATTTGCAATTACGTGGATGGAGCTAGTATGTTATACTAAGTGAAATAAGTCAGTCAGAGACAAATACCATATGATTTAACTCACATGTGGAAGTTAAGAAACAAAACAGATAAACATATGGTAAGGAAAAAAAGAGAGGGAAGCAAACCATAAGAGTCTCTTAACTATAGAGAACAAACTGAGGGTTGATGGAGGGAGGTGGGTAGGGGATGGGCTAAATGGGTGATGGTATTAAGGAAGGCACCTGTTGGGATGATCACTGGGTATGTAAGTGATGAATCACTAAATTCTACTCCTGAAACCAGTATTACACCATATGTTAACTTCTAGAATTCAAATAAAAATTTGAAACAAAAAGAATAAGTAAAAGGAAAACAAATGTCATTTTCTTTAAAGCTCTATTCCACCTTGCCATTTCCTGTATTGTAATGATATAGAATGCAAAAAAATTATAACTTTTCTAAAAAATTTTGATGCTGAATACATATGATTGAGATCTAGATTTATATTAAATGGGAAAATGATAACCTTTCAGTACTGTGGTTCTCTAGTGAAGAAGATATTTTATTTTCTCCAGTGTCTTTTCATTTACTTTGAAAAATATTTAATAAGATGTCAAACCACTACAACAAGTTGTATGTTACTTAAAATACATGATTTTCTACTTGCTAGAATGAATCCAAATAAGAATTTATGAATGACTAGACTCAAATAATCATACCATTTTTTCTTTTTGCTTGTAGAAACAAACTATGCATGATTTATTTTCAAAAATGTGTCACTTATCTTTAAACCTCTCAGAAGCTGGAAATAATTCTGGAAGTGCTAAATATTTATATGATTAAGACAAGTAGAATTGATTCCAATGATTCTATCTAATTCCAACTCCAAAATTCATGTTCCCTAGCTGCTGCTCCTTCCCAGGTGCTCTGTCATTATACTTATACTCATTCTATGTATGACCTCATGGACTTGGCCCTTCTTACAAGGACCCAAGTTCATATAAATTCCATTTCTCCTTAAGTCATGTAGATCAACTAATCTACTGTAATTTGGACAATGTAAAATCAATGTAAAGTCAATGATAATTGTTTCTTCAGTTACACCTTTTAAGAACTCATTAGCACCACAAAATGGAGATTTTGGTAATTCTCTGGCCACAATAATTGCTATAGATTTTTAAAAGAGATATCCTAAAATACACAAACATACAAAAAAGTATCTCCTGGCTAGTCCAACCTAAGTGGTAGCATGGATCCCATCATTTGATGAAAGCAGTGTCAACATTAAATTGTAAGAACATATGGGATGGAAAATGTTGTCCACACATTTTATACCCCCTCATATGCAAAATACAGTTATGTCTCTCTTAAGAATCTCAAAGTCTCATCCCATTATTGCATCAACTAAAAGTCCAACATCTCATCATATGAATCAGGATTAGTTACAGATGATAATTCTCAGGTACAGCTCCTTGGATAGTATTCTTAATCTAAAATCTACAATCCAATGAAACAAGTTATTTGCCCATAAACACCCTTTATACAATGGTGCAAAAGGAGTGAATAATTGCTGTAGTCAAGTCCATTCTAAAAAGAGAAAAAATGATATGCAAACAGAAGTCATTGGTCATAACAATTCTGAAATCCAGCTGGTAACATGTTGCCACCTTCCTTTTTTTAATGTTTATTTGTGTGTGTGTGTGTGTGTGTGTGAGAGAGAGAGAGAGAGAGAGAGAGAGAGAAAGAGAGACAGAGAAAGAAAAGGCAGGGGGAGGGGCAGAGAAACAAGGGGATACACAGAATCTAAAACAGGCTCCAGGCTCTGAGCTGTCAGTGCAGAGCCTGATGCTGGGATTGAACCCATGAACTACTGTGAGTTCATGACCTGAGCTGAAGTCGGACCCTTCATCCACTGACCCACCCAGGCGCCCCACCATCTTCTTAAATATGGCTCAGTCCTACTTTCCTGAGGAGAGATCTCCATGGTCTTCAGCTCTACACTGGTTCTTGTTGCCATCCTGAGCAATCCTTCCTTCTCCATGCAAAGTAGGTCTTCTCTGTAGCTAAGTTTTTCACAATGCTTCATTCCAATGGAAATTTGAGGTTCAGAATCTTTGTGTAATTTTGTATCCTCTCTGTACCATTCAGTCCAAATTGGAATATTTATTTTAAAATCTGTTTCTTTTGTATCAACTTATAATTCATTACACTAGAAGAAAGTCACACCCACAGATATCTTCTATATCTTAGTCTCCCTGGGAAATTGCTGTATAACAATATGCTTAGAATTCTTTAAAAATCTCATTATTAAATAGAATCTATAAGACACCGAGACTTCTTAGTGGGGCTTTTAAATGTATGGAAGTTTCTATGAGGTATTTCCTTTGAAATTTCTGATATTCTAATAGAGAATTTTATAGCCCCTGTATTTGATATGTGCTCTGAAAATACTTCTTAATTTGAGGATGATTCTCATATAGAGTGGCTGCGAATGAGAAACAGTTTCATTTTTGAACTCAGAAGCTTCCAGTCTCTTTTGTTTTTTAAGTTTATTTATGTATTTTGAGGGAGACAGAGAGAGCATGAGCAAGGGAAGGACAGAGAGAGAGAGATAGAGAGAATCCCAAACAGGCTCTGCCAGGTCAGTGCAGAGTCCAATGTGGGGCTCAAACTCATTAAACTGTGAAATCATGGCCTGAGATGAAATCAAGAGTTGAATGCTTAACCAACTGAGCCACCCAGTCACCCCTACAGTCTCTTTATATTAACAGCTTATTATTTATTTCATTTCTCTTGTACTGTAATGGTAGGTAGCAAAATGAAGCCACATGTCATTTTCAATCTTCTGCTGGGAATTCTCCTAGCTAGATCATGGAGTTAGTTTTCTTCTTTCCACTTTACTGCAGAAACGGTGTTGCCAAACTTTCTACCTACATAGAGTTAGGTGCCCTTTCCTGCTGGTACTAATAACATTTCCCTTGGTTTCCTTTCCTAGCTCACCCCCAGCCTCCTCAAGTCTTCTTAGGCCTCCAGTGACACCCTCCTAAAAGACTTGTAGGCTTCTCTTAGCATCTCTTCAAAGTCCTCCCAGCTTCCACAAATCTCTTGATCTTAAAACCAACACTACAAGGTTTCTTTTTTTCTTTTTTATCATGACACTTTTATGTGACTCAAATTTGTTTTATTTTTTTCAGGTCTATTTCCATGATTTATCAATCTTCATGTAGACTAAAATCATATTCAAGTTCAAGATTTTCAAATTGGGCTATTCTTCTCTAGATCAAAGCATCAACTCTCTTGGCTGAACACCTGTGGTTTAGATTGGACTGATTTCTTCCTCTACCTTATAATCACTGCCTAAAACTTTATTGCTTCTCAGAAGTAAGTTTTTCTGTATAACACAAAACTAGGTTGGTCTTATCAGGGTTACTGTGCTTTCAATAACTCTATCAGAAAATGTATCTTGAGGTTTTACTATATGTTAAGCATTTTGTTTTAAGTCCTAGAGATAAATAGGCAAATAAAACAAAGTGTATTAGGTATGAATCATAATCTGCTGACGTAGGAAGGGAAAGCATACATTATACTTTTAAAAATTTTTATTAAAATTTATTTATAAATTCAATAAAAGCTCATTACATGTTAATATAAGTAATGTAGTTTATGAAAAATAACTGTTTTGCCAAACAAAAAAAATATAACAGAATACCATAGATTGGGTATCTTATGAACAACAAAATTTTATTTCTCAAAGTTCTGGATGATGGAAGTCCAAGGTCAAGGTGCTGGCAGATTTGGTGTCTGATAGGGATCTTTTTCCTAGTTCATAGAATGTAATCTTCTTACTGTGCCCACACATGATGTGAAAGGAAGAAAGCTCTCTGGGGTCTCTTTTATAAGGGTTCTAATTTCATTTATGAGGGCTGTGTCCTCATGACCTAATTACCTCCCAAAGGCCCACCTCCTAATAATATCACACCGGGGATTTGGTTTCAGCATATGAATTTTGGGGGAGACACAAAAAGTTATTCTATAGAATTATGGTCCTGGCCCCCAAATTCATGTACTTCTCGTGTGCAAAGGCATTCATTCCATCCCAGTTGCCTCCAAAGTCTTAACTTATTCCAGCATCAATTTGAAAGTCTAAGTCCAAAATCTCATCTTTCATCTAAATTAGATACAGGTGAGGCTTGCGGGATGATTCATCATGAGGCAAATTCTTCATCTGCTGTGAGCCTATAAAACCAAACAAGTTACATGCTTCCAAAATACAGTGATAGGACAAAGCCAGCATAGACATCTCCATTCTAAAAATAGAAAAGAAGAAAAGAGTCACAGGTCCCAGCTAAGTCTAAAACTTAACAGGGAAAATTCCTTTAAAACTTAAAGCTTGAAAATAATCCTCTTTGGCTCCGTGCTCTGTCGTCCAGGCCACTGGGGTAGCAACATCACCTCAAAGGTTCAGGGGGCTTCCTCGTATTGGCTCTTGGCCTGGGTCCTGTCCCAAAGGTGGCTTTATTGGTCACAGCCCACACTGAAGTTCTTTGAGACAGCCTCATCCCTGAGGAACTACGAGGAGGCATGGGTCCCACCTTAACTGGAGAAGTAACACCACCCTTTGAGATTGTTCTGTGCCCTGGGTCCTTGTACTCTGTACACCTGTGGAGATGGCCCTGCACAGAGAATATCTCCTGGCTTCTGTTTAGGTGGCTTTGCCATACTAATCTCCTTATCAAATAGTCACTTGGCTACATTGTTAGTATTCTCATTTTTAGTAATATGGATAGACTGAGGATTTTCTAAATCTTTAAGTTCCAATTCCCTTTTGCTTAACAACTCTATCTCTAAATCATTTTCCTTTTCTTGCATTTTATTATAAGCAATCAGGAGAAGCCACTCCATATCTTCAATATTTTGCTTAGAAGTAACTCTATCTAAAGATTCCATTTCATCACTTGTAAGTTCTACCTTCTATAAAACACTGGAACATGAACACAAATCAACCAAGCTCTTTGCTAATTTCTTCCAGTTTCCAATAGCATGTCCCTCATTTCAGTCTGAGACCTCATCACTATGGCATTTACTGTCCATATTTCCAACATTCTGTTAATGACCATTAGGTATTCTCTAAGGAGTCTGAGGCTCTCTCCTCTTCTTGTTCATCTCTACAGTTCTTTTTTAATCTGAGCCCTAACCAGAATCACTTTTAAGATTCTGTTCTTGGCAATCTAAGCTTTTCCAACATGCACCTCAAAGCTCTTCCAGCTCCCAGTTCCATTACCCAATTCCATAGCTGCTTCCACATTTTTAAATATTTGTTACAGCAGTGACAAATACTTCTCAGTACTAATACTCAGTGTCACTTCTCAGTGACAAATACCTCTTGTCAGTACTGATTTTCATCTCAGTTCATTCTGACAGATATCTATCTATCTATCTATCTATCATGGCAGAGCCTGGGTGGCCAGTCGGTTAAGCACCTAACTCTTGGTTTTCATTCAGGTCATGATCTCATGGTCATGAGGCTGAGCCCCATGTTGCACTCTGTGTTGACAATGCAGAGTCTGCATGGGATTCTATCTCCCCTCCCCTCTCTGACCCTTCGCAGCTCACTCATGCTCTCTCTCTGTATCTCTCCTAAAATAAATAAATAATAATTAAAAAAAAAAAAACAATACCATAGTCTGTGTGGCTCAAACAACAAATGTTTATTTCTCACAGTTCCAGAGGTTAGGAAGTACAAAATCAAGACACTGGCAGATCCAGTATCTAATGAAGACCTGAGTCTTGATTCATAGATGGCTGTCTTCTCATTGTAACTTCACATGGCAGAAGGTTGAGTGGATCTATCTCTGGAGTCTCTTTTATAAGGACTCTAATCCCATTAATGAGGGCTCCACCTTCATAATCACATCCCAAAGATAATCATCCCTCCAAATACATTGATTTGAAGTGGACACAAACAGTCTACAGGAGTGGGTTGTTTTATATATATGTGTGTATATATATATATATATATACACACACTATATACTATATATAGTATACACTATATATATACACTATATATAGTGTATATATATATATATATACACTATATACTATATATACTATATATATATATATATATATATACAATATACCATATATGTAGACTGTTTGTGTCCACTTCAAATCATATTA